>NC_069132.1:38945151-39245151 GCF_026914265.1 Mya arenaria
CTGTCAATCTTATTCTCATCAAATATTGGTTCAATTCCAAAGACTTAACTAAATGGCTTTTCAAATAGCTTTATAAAAAATTACAGGAAATATTTCATCGTTAGATCATACTTAAGATCTTAAAAAATAAGGATAGGATCTTACGCAAACATAGAAAGCATATTGTTTCGACTATTTTTAGATAATTATAAGTTGTTTATTCACGAAAGTGGTACTCAACGTACCTTCCTTTTAACAAATTAAAATGGTTTGGTACAGCTGATGCCAGTTGACCATTAAATTTGATACAGCTGATTCTAGTTGACCATTAAATTTGGTACAGCTGATGCCAGTTGACCATTAAATTTGGTACAGCTGATTCTGGTTGACCATTAAATTTGGTACAGCTGATGCCAGTTGACCATTAAATTTGGTACTGTTGATGCCAGTTGACCATTAAATTTGGTACTGTTGATGCCAGTTGACCATTAAATTTGGATTAAACGAGTGTTGAACATTCGAGAAACAAAACTATCAGATTTAAACAGATTAATACTCGTTTGTTGATGAAGGCTGCTTTTTGTGCCGCTACCCCCTATTTTGTTCTAAAATTTAGCAAGATGTGACAAAAAAAGCTTATTATAGCTGAAACATTTACCCATACGATATTTTAAAATATATTTTCTTTTTTCGTCTGATTATGATGTGCTATGTTAAGTATTGATATCGCAGTTGTTTACTTATGAATAGAAAGATGAAAGCTGCCGTAAAACCATAATATTAATGACTTATTTGGTCCTGATAGGTTGTGAAAACACGTCGAGTACGTTCACGTGTATCCTTACGTACATTTGAATTTTGCCGTTTAGTTTAAACGTTATTTGCTAATATCATCTTGAAACATGGAAATGCGGGCTCGCTTTGAACTTTTTGAACTTTTATAAAACTACTCATGGCCTATTACAAGCATACAGCATGAACAAACAAAAGGCAATAATAAAATGGAATGACGAACAATGGTTACACATAACATACAAAGAATTACATGAACCAAAAGCTAAATAGTGTAAATGTTGGCAGTGGGTGTTGAGGCATTCCCAAAAGGAAATTTAAACAATTTTTGTCCGAATTTATTACCTTTTTTCCGATATTGACATTTAAAAATTACTTGGACGATTTAAGGGGGCGCCGCATGCCCTCGCCCCCTTGTCCTGCTATTGCATAACTATGTGATAATGTGTAATGATTGTGTTCTTAAACGTGCACGTATCTTTGCCGTATTTTTTTTTTAATTTGCGACGTATAATTTAAATACCTTCCCATTTTCATCAATGTATTCATTTCTCACGGCCTCTAAAAATGGACCAGTACCGGTTTCTACACAGGAAACAGACTCGAGAGTGATTTTATAAGCAATTAGCTTTCGACACAATGGAGATAAAAGATATTTTTATAAAATATAATCTGAACGCTTTTTGGTGGTGACCAACAAAAACCTTAAAGAACAAATTGTGGAAATCATATACAATCATGGCAAAAACATTATTTTAAAGAACAGTCGGTTTCCTTACATATATGTAAGAAGTAAACTTACTCCATTGTCAGAATAATTCGCGGGAAAAAATCAACTAGTTTTCCTTAAATATACTAGTAACTATGAGAGCTTTTGAAAGGCAAAATTCCTCGAAAGTTTGCAATGGCAGTCTTAAGAATTAGACGTAATTTTGGGATTACTTAATAGATAAGGAAACAAATAATTTCAATGTAAAACAAATGCTTGATGTCCAAAATATAAGTAGAACATGAAGTATACATTGTGAGAAACTGAATTTTTATCTATGCATACTTGTGACATGTAAAAACGCGGAAGTTGAAATATCAACGATGGCTGTATTGTCTTTTCCTCAAAGGCTTAAAACACTCCATTCTTAAGTGTTGGAGGAAGGCAGTGTTCAAAATCAGTATAATTTGTGAAAGAAGAATTTTGGTTATATGTGACTTCTGTGCTCAAGGCTTTATTTTCTTCCTAAACGAAGTAAGTTTTTTTTATATGTATAGCGCCATGCCAAAAGTTAATTAACCTTTTTCAATGGTTGCAATGTGATTTTGAACGTTGCGCTTTTTCATCTATTATCTCTAGTTTAATTATGTTTCATAGAATCTAACCCAATATCAAGAGAAATCACTCTTATAATTAGATTATTTTTTTTGGAATTAGGTAGTTCAATTGAACATTCTGTAAACATGGGTGTAAAGTAGCCATGTTTAATGATCAATGATGGCTACAGGGCGGTAGAGGTTTCTTAAACTATTAGAAAGAGTAAATCTACTTTTTCCATATTTGAAGATATTTTGGAATCATACAGCACATTTGAAAAAAAAGGCATCGATATCAAATAGCTGGTCTGTGGGTGCATTTCAATTAAGACACATGAACAGTACATTCGGTAGTCAATAGCGAACTATCAATAATAATAAATGATCAATAGGAAAATATGTGGATCTTTCAAGACGGTAAAATGTTCCGCAAAAGGTCATTAGAATCCAACAACTTAAACGAATAAAACATTATTAATGTGCTATTTTGGCCAGCACATTACCTGAACTTTTACACGGCCTCTAAACGCCAGCTCCACCACTTTACGGTGGTGCAAAGAAAAAGAGCTGTCGACACTTCCGTGGTGGAGCTGTGCCGTATGTTTACATGAACAAACGTGAGTATGATTGATATTTTATTTGATAACTTCATTTAACGGATATATTTCGAAAATCGGAGAATGTAGTACCGTGTAAGAACACTTCTACTGTAGGCTGGTTACTATTTCATTTCAATATTGTGAAAACTGTAGTGTCAGGAGCTTTTCTCCCGAATCGGACTTGTTCATATTTTGAGATCTGATTGCATAGCAAGTACATTTCGGTGCTAACACACCCCGTAAGAACATTCTCATGCATGCAAACATAACTGTCATGTATAGTACCTATGCCAGAACACAACAAACGTGATAAGCTCTTCTTAAAAAGGAAAAAAAAGCACATATTTATAAATGTGGTGGCGCTGTTGCCCTAGTGGTGGCGCTATCGAGTATGTTTTGCGCTTGAAGTAATATAAAATGTAAACGCTTTTGGAATTAATACAACAGTAATGTTGCTATGTTTATCATTCATTGAACATTATGCTGGTAATGCATACTACTTGCGGAAACAAAACTCTACGCGAACTACTTTAACCTTACTGAAAACTATTTCGAAAACAAACGGCTAGGTGCTGTTAATTTTACCATATAACTATTAAGTATCTATCATGTGGGTCCGGTTATGAGAGAGGTTTTTGTTGACAAATAAGGTTCAACAAAAAGAGTCGATATCATTTTTGTCAAGTCCACGTAATATTGGCAACTTGTCACGTTACAACTCGTCAAATCGAAATGAAAGAAGTCGGCAAGACTACATGATCAGTATATCCTGTATACGCTTCCATAACTATGAAATATTTGCCACACGACAGAAGTAGGCTGCCATTTGGTTGTTTCTAATTGTTTCTGTAGAATATAATGGAGCTGTATTCAAAAAGCAACTTAGATTGAACTTAAATTTAAGATAAGAAACTAAGTGTTTTGATTGGCCTGTATTTAGCTGACCAGTAGACTGAATGGAATCAGTAAGGCATGTCTAAGGATAAGGATAAGATCAGTATTGAATACTGGCCCACTGCTGACCATTATATATTGATGAGTGTGATATCTTAAATTCAGGAACACCATCGCAGCCGTAATCCGACGAACACCTAAGTCACAAGGCGCTAACAATGGGGAACAAAACAGGCAAACACAAGATGGGAAACGGAAAAGAAGACGAGGCGGAGGCGAACGAGCAAAATGCGGAGGGGCAAGCAGAAGGGGCGGACCAGGGGAAGACAGAGACGGCCGAAGAAGTGAAGGATGGAGCAGAAAAGGCGGAGAATAATGTCACTGAGGTATGCATGTTGTTGATTGTTTTCCATTTATTAAGGATATGACATAACAAATAATCAGATATTTGTAATTGCTTCCCCTCATTATTGGAGGGTATCCGGTACTCGGTAGAAAACTTGTCGTATCACTGAATGGCAACAAAAGAATCTGCATGAACTGTTACAAAACGTAAATGACGTGCACTTATGATAAGCAACGTCAATGCTTATAAAACATGATCGAATTCCATGTGTTGTACTGTCGAACCTTGTGGCTCGAACTCTCAAGGACCGGCCAAAATACCTCGACCCTCGGAAAATGCGAGCCAAGCATGAATGATAACATTCAGTAGAAAAAAAATCGGTCCTTAACATACAGTTCGAGCCAACGAGGAAATCGAGCCAAGCGAATTCGAGCCAACGGGGTTCGACTGTATATGTGATGTTCACGTTTAAGATATTAAGCAGTCAACAGCAATTCAACATACGTATGCTGGTATGCTGGTTAAAGTAATAACAGCACTAATATTATAAAATGATATAACAAATCATGCTCAATACTCAAATATGGTAGCGCATGAGTAAATCATGAATGTTTATATACTGAAATGTTATATTGAAAAGGATACTCATTCCTCCCATCCCAGATAAGTAGATTCAATCATTTGACCATGCTGAACAATCCTTTTCTCCCACCCCAGATAAGTAGATCCAAATATTTGGCCATGCTGAACAATCCTTTTCTCCCACCCCAGATAAGTAGATCCAAGTATTTGGCCATGCTGAAAAATCCTTTTCTCCCACCCCAGATAAGTAGATCCAAGTATTTGGCCATGCTGAACAATCCTTTTCTCCCACCCTAGATAAGTAGATTCAACTATTTGGCCATGCTGAACAATCCTTTTCTCCCACCCTAGATAAGTAGATTCAACTATTTGGCCATGCTGAACAATCCTTTTCTCCCACCCTAGATAAGTAGATTCAACTATTTGGCCATGCTGAACAATCCTTTTCTCCCACCCCAGATAAGTAGATTCAACTATTTGACCATGCTGAACAATCCTTTTCTCCCACCCTAGATAAGTAGATTAAACTATTTGGCCATGCTGAACAATCCTTTTCTCCTACCTCAGATAAGTAGATCCAAGTATTGGGCCATGCTGAACAAATCATTTTCTCCCACCCCAGATAAGTACGTCCAAGTATTTGGCCATGCTGAAAATTAGTAGATCCTAACTATTTGGCCATGCTGAAAAATCCTTTTCTCCCACCCCAGATAAGTAGATCCAAATATTTGGCCATGCTGAAAAATCCTTTTCTCCCACCCCAGATAAGTAGATCCAAGTATTGGGCCATGCTGAAAAATCCTTTTCTCTAAACCCCAGATAAGTAGATCCAAGTATTTGGCCATGCTGAAAAGTCCTTTTCTCCAAACTCCAGATAAGTAGATCCAAGTATTTGGCCATGCTATAAATCATTTTCTTCCACCCCAGATAAGTAGATCCAAGTATTTTGCCATGCTGAAAAATCATTCTATCCCACCCCAGATAAGTAGATCCAAGTATTTTGCCATGCTATAAATCATTTTCTTCCACCCCAGATAAGTAGATCCAAGTATTTTGCCATGCTGAAAAATCATTCTATCCCACCCCAGATAAGTAGATCCAAGTATTTTGCCATGCTGAAAAATCATTCTATCCCACCCCAGATAAGTAGATCCAAGTATTTTGCCATGCTGAAAAATCATTCTATCCCACCCCAGATAAGTAGATCCAAGTATTTTGCCATGCTGAAAAATCATTCTATCCCACCCCAGATAAGTAGATCCAAGTATTTTGCCATGCTGAAAAATCTTTCTATCCCACCCCAGATAAGTAGATCCAAGTATTTTGCCATGCTATAAATCATTTTCTTCCACCCCAGATAAGTAGATCCAAGTATTTTGCCATGCTGAAAAATCATTCTATCCCACCCCAGATAAGTAGATCCAAGTATTTTGCCATGCTGAAAAATCATTCTATCCCACCCCAGATAAGTAGATCCAAGTATTTTGCCATGCTGAAAAATCATTCTATCCCACCCCAGATAAGTAGATCCAAGTATTTTGCCATGCTGAAAAATCATTCTATCCCGCCCCAGATAAGTACGTCCAAGTATTTTGCCATGCTGAAAAATCTTTCTATCCCACCCCAGATAAATAGATCCAGATAGTGGCCATGCTATAAATCCTTATCTTGCCCACAAGCAAATATAAAAAAGTATCCGTATGTCATATTTAAACAAAAAAAACTTCTTTAAATAAATTTTGTTTAGCTGGGGTAGGAGAAAAAGCATCTCCCATGATCGCTCGTGTAAGATCTCCCAGGTTGGGATAAACCCATCTGCCATTAGCGGCCATGGAAGATTCATATGACAAAAAGATATTATCGAAAATGTATTAAGAAAAACATTCGAAATAACATTCATCGATATAGTGTTGTACATTTTCTTTTTGGTATATAATATGCGAGACAAAGTATCCTTCTCAATTATTAACAACAACTACTACTGTATGTTCACGTTATGTAGGGTTTAATTAATTTGTTCCTTAGGCTTATCTTCGTTGGCTTTATATATTATTAAGTTCGCAAAAATTACAGCTACATTTTATGTTATTATATGTTAACTGGGTTTCAATTATTGCATGTTTATAAGAAATCGGAAGATAAAAAAGAAGAAGCCACTTCCGAAAGTAAAGCAACAACAGAAGATAAGGAACAACCACCTAAAGATACTGATACTCAAGAACAACCGAAGGAAGGTGAAGGAAAAGGTGAGAACAAAGACAATGAAAAGGAAGGCAAATCGGAATCAGACACACCAGCAGAGAAACCAAAGGACGAAACTTCAAGTGAGAAACCGAGTGATGCAAGTTCAACAGAAAAACCCACTGATGATACTAAACCCGATGAGAAAAAGGTAGAAACAGAACAGTCTGAAAAAGCGGAAGAAACGCAAAAGAAAGAGGACGCACCAAGTGAAACTAAGAACACTGAATCTGTTGAACAAAAGTCTGACGATCAAGGTAAAACTAATGAGGTTGAGACAGAGAATGCTCCTAAAGAGAATGAAAGTGGACAAAAGGATAAAACTGATACTGAGACTGGACCAAGTGAAAGCACAAGTGGTGAATCAAGCGATAAAGGTGATGTTAAACCTGACGATAAACCAGTCGTTAACGAAACAGAACAGGGTAAACCTGAGACTGAGAGTAAAACGAGCGAAACGGTTACTGAGGCAGAAATCCAATCTAGTGAACAAATACCTGAAAGTAAACCAACCGAATCGGACGTAAAGGTAGAAGAAACGGCAGACAAAGGCGAAGTCAACGCCGAGGAAGTCACTATTGAAAAATCAGCTGATGACCAACAAACGCCGGAGAAAGTAGCTGACGACGATAAGAAAACAGGTGATGGTGAGACTGTCGAAACAAAAACTGAGGTAAAGTGTTTTTAGTTTTATACATTTAAGTGAATCCTAAGTTTCAATGTTTTAAGCCGCATGATGCAATAACAAAAGCATGTGTCGGTGTCATGGTAGTTTGTGGTTAACCTTTTTGCCTTGCTGTCTAAACGGCATTTTAAGTGACATTTAGTTAACCATAAAAGGCATGATTATACTGTTTAAAATATGTATGCCGCTGAAATGGTTTCGGTGAAGTTTGTATGAAGTTTGGCTCTAAACACAATAACAAACCTTGACATTAGGTTGTTTCTCAACACGGAAACAGCACTGTTTTTAACGTGGCAACTGAATGAGCTAGACCACAAAATACCTGATTATTCCCAAAATAGAGCTGATGGATTTGTAAAAACATATTGTAAGACGCTATACTGAACAGGTTACCGTGTCGACGGAGTTTCGCTGGGAGGGACCGGGGGAAGACGTCCAGTTGGCGGGCTCATTTAATGACTGGGGAGAAAAGTACAAGATGGAGAAAAGGTATAAAAATGTTGTTCAAGTAGTCGATGGATATTCTAATGCACAAGAAATTGTGTTTCTTAGTGTTGTTGGGAATGCCACAAACTAACTAACGCGCATGCGGGAACTGCTAAATAAATCACTTAGTAAAACCAATTACTGACTTAATTGAAATACGGCGGTTATCTTTGTAAGAGGCTTCTTAAATAATTACATCAGAATCCGTCCGCTGGTCCAATTGCTGAGGCGTGAGCGTAAATACTGATAAAAAATAAATAAACTGAATAAATGTGTCTGCTTTTCATTCTATAATTCAGAAATGTGAGGTCACATTTTTAAAGTGATTTGCAAACGATAGCATACATATACAAACAATATAAACATATATTCTTTCGTTGACGCCTTCATAATATTTTCAGCGGGGATGCGTTCGTTGTGACCATAACTCTTAAGCCGGGAGAATATACCTATAAGTACCTTATCGATGATGAATGGCAAGTAGATCAGAAAAAGGTAAGTGAATGATTGATCTCATATATAAAGTTAAGATTTAAGAATTAAATGTCTATTTTGACTATTCTATAAGTGCTGACCATTTCTCACTGCCCCCTTTACTGAATATTGGATATTACACACAGTTATGCACCAGTCAATTGTAACCACGCCCCCCCCCCCCCAGGTCCGGGGAATAGCGGGGACTTTGACTTTCGGTCCAGCCAACCCCGGCTAAAATTTCCGCCCTGCGGGGACGATCAGATGGTAAAATCCCCGCCAAATGCCCCCGCACCCCAGGGACCCTAGGTAAGGCCCATTCCCCGCTATATTTAAAGTGAAGACAAAACCACCGCATTCACCAGGCACTGCGGGGCCACTTGAAAGGTAAAAACGCGGCCCATTTCCCCGGCTATCCCCCCGGACCTGGGGGGGGGGGGGCGTGGTTACAATTGACTGGTGCAGTATTCCTCATCTTTATTGCCCTCTGTGGTGGTATTCAATATACGACTTAAGTCAATCTTATGGCAATACATCATTGACTTCATTACTGTCTAGGTCAGTTATTTATAACACGAAATCCGATTGGTTACACCATTCTTAGATCCAAATATGACTAAAATTGAATACAAGATGTGTCTGTTAACATCGAACAGATCTCAGATCGATGAATTTTGATCAGACAAAGCATAGCTGGTGCAGTCCTTATCGTAAATGATGGAAATTAGCCAATAAACAATGCGCAGTAAATTTGGCACCCTTCTGTGGCACCAGGGCAATAAACAGGGGATGCATAGCTGGTATTAACAAGCCAGACATTCTATAAATCATGCCTTTAAGATGAGAGTTAAGATTTGCCGTTCAGAAAAAGAACAGTTTTCATTATAAAATGAGCTGAAAAATAGCATTGCTTGTCAATCAAAACCGTTGGCCATGGCAACTTTTAAAGATTATTCAATTCTAAAAAAACCTGTATGCCCCTCTGTTCCAGATTTTAATTACATTGTGGGTTGCATTTCCCCCATGTTAAATTACCAAGCTAAACATTGTGTAATTCTCGAATGCCTTCAGATCATATGAGACAATCATAATTAGCACTATGCATATGTATGTTTTCGGCTATATACATGTAGTTATTTGAATAGTAATTTGTAAAAGATCCATTATTCTTTTTTTGCAATTATACTTGCTCTGGAACCAAGTAAGGTTGATCATATTGACAAACGTCAATACTTTATCCTGACATTGTATACGCAAAAAAAACACATGTGCGGCGTCAATGGAGGACATTCTCTTTTTTCATGGTCATTTGAATGAGCGACATGCCTTCAAATATGTAAGCTTCAAGTACATTCTTTGACATTTAAAAATATTCTCAACTCAACTTCGTTCAACGTAGTGTTATTGTGTGTGTTTCTAAAATTCTACTCAACTTATTTCTACGTAGTACAATTGTGTGTATTAATCTAAAAATCTATTCAAATTACTTCTACTTAATGCTTAAGTACGTTTTATTTTCTAAAACTCTACGCACAACACAACTTAATGCTAATGTGTGTGTTTCTGAAAGTCTACTCAACACAATTTAATGATAATGTGTGTGTTTCTGAAAGTCTACTCAACACAACTTCATGATAATGTGTGTGTTTCTGAAAGTCTTCTCAACACATCTTAATGCTGATGTGTGTGTTTCTGAAAGTCTTCTCAACACAACTTAATGCTGATGTGTGTGTTTCTGAAAGTCTACTCAACACAACTTAATGCTAATGTATGTGTTTCTAAAATTCTACTCAACACAACGTACTGCTAATGTGTGTGTTTCTAAAAGTCTACTCAACACAACTTAATGCTAATGTATGTGTTTCTAAAATTCTACTCAACACAACGTAATGCTAATGTGTGTGTTTGTAAAAGTCTACTCAACACAACTTAATGCTAATGTGTGTGTTTCTAAAAGTCTACTCAACACAACTTAATGCTAATGTGTGTGTTTCTAAAAGTCTACTCAACACAACTTAATGCTAATGTGTGTGTTTCTAAAAGTCTACTCAACACAACTTAATGCTAATGTGTGTGTTTCTAAAAGTCTACTCAACACAACTTAATGCTAATGTGTGTGTTTCTAAAAGTCTACTCAACACAACTTAATGCTGATGTGTGTGTTTCTGGAAGTCTACTCAACACAACTTAATGCTGATGTGTGTGTTTCTGAAAGTCTACTCAACACAACTGAATGCTATTCTTTGTGTTTCTGAAAGTCTACTCAACGCAACTTAATGCTGATGTGTGTGTTTCTGAAAGTCTTCTCAACACATCTTAATGCTGATGTGTGTGTTTCTGAAAGTCTACTCAACACAACTTAATGCTAATGTATGTGTTTCTAAAATTCTACTCAACACAACGTACTGCTAATGTGTGTGTTTCTAAAAGTCTACTCAACACAACTTAATGCTAATGTATGTGTTTCTAAAATTCTACTCAACACAACGTAATGCTAATGTGTGTGTTTGTAAAAGTCTACTCAACACAACTTAATGCTAATGTGTGTGTTTCTAAAAGTCTACTCAACACAACTTAATGCTAATGTGTGTGTTTCTAAAAGTCTACTCAACACAACTTAATGCTAATGTGTGTGTTTCTAAAAGTCTACTCAACACAACTTAATGCTAATGTGTGTGTTTCTAAAAGTCTACTCAACACAATTTAATGCTAATGTGTGTGTTTCTAAAAGTCTACTCAACACAACGTAATGCTAATGTGTGTGTTTCTAAAAGTCTACTCAACACAACTTAATGCTAATGTGTGTGTTTCTAAAAGTCTACTCAACACAACGTAATGCTAATGTGTGTGTTTCTAAAAGTCTACTCAACACAACTTAGTTCAACTGAAATGTTTTTGTATGTTGTTGTTATTTTTTTCAGGACAAAAAGCCCGACGAATCCGGAGCAGAAAACAATGTGATCGTAATTGGATGATTCCATTTCTGTTGAAGCCTTCATTTTAACATATGCATTTAGTCATTTATGGATATATCAATTCTGTATTAAGTTTCCACGTCTGGTGTTTATTATCTTCTGAATTTAAATGTGTGCGCATTGACGTGAACAAGGAAGTGTGTGTTGTTTATTTTGCAATGGTTGCGAAAGTAGCTCACTCTAGTTATAATATCCATGTACATGTATGCGGCAAGTTATAAAAGGCTGACTTGCGATATTTTGGATTTTTGTCTTACAATGCTTTTGTCATTAAAACAGCAAGCAATATGGTTTAAATTGAAGTAAAGCAATCAGAATAATGGATCACATAGCCTCATTTTAAATAAATGATCAAGTCGTATCGTCAAATTTGTATAAACATCATAAATGGCAGAACAATTGTTTTTTTTTTATTTCCTTATCTTTCTGTTCATTTTAAGCACAGACTTAAGTTTATTTGATTAAAAATGTAGCGAAATAATTAAACAATGGTACTGAACGACTGAAATAGACTAAGATCTTTATTTAAAAGGCCCCTATTCTGCTCATATGTTTTGGCCTGAAGGTTCCATTTGTCAGTCAGACCAAAATTCGTATTTTCCACTCTCTACATTTTAAATATTATACTTTTAGCAATTGTGACGACAGTTATGATAACTTGTACTAAGTCACTCTTGTTGGCTCGATGTTGTACGAGAGTGTGGTCTTGTGTTGTGGGGGAAACCGGAGTACCCGGAGAAAACCCACTTGTCCGGCTTGATGACCACAAACCAAACTCACATGCGTTCAGGCCGGAAATCGAACCCGGGACACCTTGGTGAGAGCGAGCGCGCTTACCACCAGGCTCTACTTGGGAAGATTTACAAAAACTCGCTTTGTCGAAGTTTTTGGGACCTAGTAAAAGGCCTCCATAAAACGAAAATTCGATATATCCGAAAAACAAAACGTGTGTAACTGAACCAAAAATATTCGAGTGTCAACTGTATGTTAAACAGGCTCTGTGAACTAATGCTTATTGTCTTTTGCTTTGCCGGCTTTTATTTAATACTTTAAAGATGAATGCATGTACATGTATCATTATAATATATGCCAAACAATAAAATGTATATAGAAAATTATTATGTTTAAGCAGTCTTTAAACCACATTATCCTACAAAAAGCATGCTTTAAAGGGACTAGATCGTGTTTTTGGACCAAATTTTTTCATGGTTATGTAACACTATAATTATTAGAACTTTATTCTGTGATACTGGAATTGCAGAAAATACAATTTAAGTATATAAACATCTGGCTTTAGTGTGGAGTGAACCCGAGCCGATATAGTAAAAAAATAGAAAATTGACTAAACCGCTCGCAAACACGGACATGTACAAAAACTGGGGGATAGATCAACCTTTACGCTTTCTTTGACAAGCGTTACTTACGCTATTCAAAATTGAGTTCCTCAGAGACAATAATTGAGTATATATGTGTTGAAAGGTTCCAGCCGTCAGTGTATTAGCTTTAACAATCATGATGATTTGCCACGCATTATTTCACCATAAAAGTGCATTTTTCAAAACATGAGCGAGTCCCTTTAAAGCAACTATAAAAAGAACACTTTCAAATTAATTATATTATCTTCAAATTACGGAAAGCATTCAAGTGTTTCTACTAGTCTTGTTTAAACGATATATGTGTTAGATATAATATATATTTCTTTGTATTTCAAGAAAAAAATATATTCCTAATATTAGTTATTTTAAGGTATAACTTCTTTGTGCATGTGACTTAAAATTAAGTAAGTTATATGAAATTGACTTACCTGTTTCAGGAAAGGTCTATTATGACTGAGTTTGAATGATGTCTGATTTCTTTGCATTGTATATCTTTGTATACAAGCTGTCTGTTATTATTTTTTGTTATTATGGTTTTATATTTCCTGAGTGTATGAATTATGTCCGTTCAATCGTTCATTCTAACAAGCATTATATGTCCATTTTGGAAGCGTTTTTTATTCATTTTTTTCAACAAGGTATAAAAGTTGTTGTGTTTTTTAAGAAATAAGAACGAGTACGTGTTCAACCATTTTAATGAAAGGAAAATAAAAATATAAATAATTACATCAATTGTGATCCATTATATTTTTACGTTCATATGTATGTGTCTATATCACGTTTCTGGTTCTATCCACGTCATTTTTGCTGCTAATCGACGTGACGTCATTGAATAGCGTATGACGTTGACGTCACTTCCTTTCTATGATTTTTTATCAACTGATGGATGCATCACGCCAAAACTTTTAAATATATCAGTTAAAAACACTGTTGGACTGGTTTTTATATATCATTTAATGAAGGCAACTGAAATTCGAATAAAAACATTTTCTACATGAATGCATTTCTTTAAGGATATTGAAAACTTTCCATCCGTATAATGGTGTATTGTGACCAAAGATATTTTCAAGCTAAATGTATGCATATTATTTTTTACATCTTTACGTTTACGATATATACTGTTAAACTTCCGTATACAACATGTAATACTTGAACTAGGCGTTCAACATGTGTAGGCGTATGGTACCAGTATGTAAAGTTACATTTCTTGTGTTGCTAAGTTATCTGTTTTAATAAACTCTAATATCACAATAAGTTCAGCTCTGTGGCTTGTTTTTTATTCTCTCTCATCCCAATATTAAGTAGCTGATCATATTTGCAGAAGCAATATTTCCATGGCAATATACTCTCCATAGTGTATCAATTAAGTGAACGCCGAGGGATGGACGCAAAACAGCTCTAAGTGACTTTTGTTAAAGGGACACAATATACGTTGACGCGAAAAAGTATTTTTTTTACTCTCTTGACTGTTTATATGATAAAAACAAAAACAAAAAATATAATGTGTACAGATAAAAACAGATATTTACGATTTTTGGCGCTATTTTAACTGGAAAAGTTGTGGCCACGAAACGATTAATTTCAAAAATCCAAAACACTAATAATTAGGCCTATTTTTTTCGTTTGGTTAAGGTTACATCCTTTTCAAAAAACGGTAGGGTAGGTAGGCTGTTTTTATTAGGCTTTATATAAGAATGTCATTTTCATCATTGGAGAATAGTGTTAAAGTTATCTCCTGTATAAGCATGTATGGTTTTAAACTCCATATTTAAAAACCAAAAAAAAAGAAAGATTTTTTTCAAAAGTTTTTCTTCTTTTTTTTTTCAAACTGACAATAAAAACGGTAGGCTCGGCGCCTATTCCGTAGGTAGGATCGGGTAACCCGAACCAAATGTATTCGTTAGGTCTTTTTTATCTGTGCACTTATTATATGACTTGTTTGTCTTGACCATTAATGTAAAATAATTAAAACATACTAATGCATAAAAATGGGGAGGGGGGGATCATCAACATGTATTGTGTCCCTTTAAAGAACCAGATAAGACGTTTAGGCTTTTACTTCTTGACATGAACTAATAAGTTGATAAGGTTTCAATGTGGAAGTTAATTTATAGGGAATATAATGTTTGTCGATTAATCTCTTGGCTTTAAGTTGCTTGCGTTACAGGGGGCATACTATAGGTGGACGCAAAAAAACATGCATTAGGCAGCTATGAAATAATTGCTCGATTTTCACCGAGCCCGCCCTAGTCTTTTCCGCCGCCCCTAAAATTGTACTGACTCAAATAAAAATATTGATTTAGGGTCTGTATTTGCGAATCGGTCTAGTACTGTTCGAGAACGGCGTTTATTCATACCTAAGGTGTCGATGTATAACAGTCAAGTGTAAAAATGAGAATTGTTACGATAGTGTTCACGTTTCGTCTTGACACTCCCTCTCTCTAACCACGTGGCCACAAATTAAAAAAACACCCAACATATCGTTAATATTTTGCTTTTATCTATGCAATAAGCATATACTTTTGCCTTTCGATCATTAAAGTCAAGTGAGTTAAAGATAATAACGCATTAAATCGAAAACAGTAATTTTATTTACAAAAACGTTAAAATTTGACGTAAAGTGCCCTATTTCTTTCACTCAGTATTGCGGTGCGGCAGTAGATTCGGGCATGTGCACTAGGCTGATGTGTGATACGGAAATAGAAAACGGAATGTGTGTTATGGATATTTTTTCCGGTTTCCGTGTTTTATGTTTAAAGAAGCAATGCTATAAACGGAAAAAAATACGGGTATGAAACAAAAGTTCATACATTCTAATGTGTACTATTTAACAGTGGTCAACATAAGCACCAGCTCGTAAGCCCTTCACTGGTAAAATGATTTCCGGGCTTGCTCAAATTCTAGATTTTATATAACAGGGCATGTTGAAATATTTTGCTGCCACGCACGAGTACAAGATTCAGGGCGTGTTCATCTAAAAGTCATATAGCTGCAACTTGGTTCCTGTAAAGTTGCATCTCTTGGCAATATTTATATAAGCAATTCGTTTCATTGCATTTCTTGGTTACGACAATCATTTCGTATACTAACGGTGCACAGACTAAGGCAATCTTATCAAAGAACGGAAGGCTTATGTTTTATGTTTTATGTTAAATAATTTCGGTTTGATATTATAATATTATCACGAATTTACTTGAGCGAATAACTAAAAAAATCAATAAATCTTTGTCTTGCGTCTTCAATCGTTTCCAAATACAGTCAAACCCCATTGGCTCGAAATCGATTGGTTCGATTCTCTCTTTGGCTCGAACTGGATGTAAAGGACCGATTTCTTTCTACTGAAGATAAGCATTCCCGCTTGTCTCGAATTTTCCGAGGCTCGAAGTATTTTCACCGATCCCTTGGAGTTCGAGCCAACGGGGTTCGACTATCAATCATTACTACGAATGCCCCTAGCCGGTCGTAAGTTTACAAACGGAATAAACAATAAAGCATGTGCACGCTGTGTTTCTGAGGCGGCGCCGATCGTACTATACCAAAATTCGCTTACTTACGATGACCTTAACGATCGTATCTGATTCGAAAAAATGGTCGTACGATCGATCGTTGCTAAGATAAATTACACATGGCAGTGATGACTTGCATATTGAACTGGTACCTCGTAATCTATGATTTTGACGCATACCACGGAAAATCGAAGAACCTTAATTCCAAAGGGAATGAGAGTAAATATTAGTGACATTTCATTTAAATGAATTCATTTTTAAGACTCCACTATCAAAAGCGGTTAACTTATTTCTGAAAGTATCACACACTGTTTTATTGCTTTTTAAAACATTGTTAAGGAAACTGCTCATTACAGAACTGTAAAATCAAAACTACCAGCAGACCTGCACATACGGTATACCTGAAGTGACATCAAAACCTCAAATGGCATCAAGAATGTCCGGGACACCATTAGTGGTGGCGGATGTGGCGGTCGTCATATCCGGAGAACGGCGGAAACGCGCCACGGCCTTGCGACGTGACCGCGTCGTCACCTCTGCGGCGTGGGACTGTGATGGTGGTTGTGATGGCCCACCGTCGCCGCCATTACCAACTTGTGATATATTTGAACTTTGAGTGACCTCATCGACCGGAAACTGATCGGCAGCTCCTGACGGCGTCATATTCAGACGCGTTGGTGTGACTGATACCTCAGCTTTATCCTGAGCGGTCTTGGTGAGAGGCGACGGACAGAGTGGTGAATACGGCATGCCTTGCGCAGTGTGCATCTGGTGCCGCGGTAACCGCATTGTTAGGGGGCGTGACTTGGGTGTTGTATGAAAAGTCAGGGGACTTCCAGTATTCTGTCGAGGCGTGCCTGGAACAACCTGCTCCTTGGGACTGGATGTGGCTGTTGAGAAGGGATAAACAGAAGTTTTAAAAGCACACCATAATTATTTGATAGTCAAATGACACATGATATAGATTCACTTCATATATTATTATCATTATTATGATTATAACTATTATTATTATTATTATTATTATTATTATTATTATTATTATTATTATTATTATTATTATCATCATAATGGAAACTAGAAAACGCTGTCGTCATTAAGGTACACAGGCAGTTGAAAAAATGAGAAAAAAATCATCAAGAATAGACAAATCAGCACTAATCTGAAATCGCTCTCAAATAATGAATGATAAAAAATGTAAAAAAGAACTACATGTTACAAGATTATATTTTTATATGCAAAACACCTTTAGTCGAAAGCAACGCTTGTGGGTTATAAATATATCGCATTAACGACCCGGATGTCGCCAAGCGCCTGAGGGAGGAGGATGCAGGCGCCCATGGTGAGGCGACGGGAACTGGCGTTCTCGGGGTCCCTGGAACACTGTAAGACTCGTCTGTAACACAAGAACTCGACAGCTAATATGAATATGATTCCAATTATTCATTCATTCAAAGGCGATCGATCTGTTGCAATTTCGGATCATTTCATTCGCAGAATTGTTTAGTTTTCATGAGAGCAACAAGAACGGGCGACCTCTTATCTGAAGAGATTAAAAGAATACAATGACCAACTCAATTTTTTTCGCATTAAAGTTTACAATAGCGGGCAGATGATCTAGTGTTTAGTCAGCACTCTATAGTCAAACAAAAGCATTGTTTTAAAATAAAACACACTGAATTCTTAACAGCAAGAGTAGTACATGTACTAGCAAGAGCGTTGCAGCCAGAAACCACGACGATATCCGCAAGGTCGTCCGTTATTGTAAGTTTAGCATATGACATTATTCGCCCAACAGTTTAGGTACAGTGATGGGACTTGCAACACAAATTTATAAGCGCAATGACTTTATTAATTAAACATAATCAAAAGTGCATACCAAGTATGTTAAAAGTGATACTTTTTTTAAAAGGTGACCTAGTTGTGGCACTATTAAGCATAGTTGACCGGGAAGTTAAGTCTCGGAGTCCTGAAGAACAACAACACAAGAGCCCAAGAGCCCACCAAGCGGATGCTAACGCTCGTCCGTTTTTTTCTGAGTAAGCCAATGGCATAACTCAAAAAGATTTTATCCAGAGTGATGAGACTTCGGATACCAACGCTCGTCCGTAAATCTCAGGAGTCCAAGGGTCATTACTCGTTTTAGCCAGAATGATGCGACTTCCGATGACAACATACCGTCTCCGTGGCCTAGTAGTTAAGGCGTCCGCCTACGGAGCGGGAGGTCGTGGGTTCGATCCCGGGCAGCGTCTTACCGAAAGACGTTAAAAGTTGGTATAAGTAGCTCCATTGCCTGGCGCTCGGCATTTAAAGGGTAGTGCTTGGAAAAGTGGTGTACTCAGTACTGGTTAAACCCAGGAAAGTTGTATCCCGTATATCGGTGCTTCACACCGAGCACGTTAAAGAACCAAGAGGTTTCTTCGCAAAGAGCTAGGGTATCGCCCCCGGATCTCTTGTGTCTCACTCTGTTTCTTCAAGTCTTCTAATGTCTGGATTTGACTGCGAATTGCTGTCACTTCTATCTCATGTCACTTATGGCATTTAAACACAATTTAAGTCGTGATGGCGTCACGGCGGGGTCAAGCCATAATGCAGCCAATGGGCGCGGGCAGACCTTGATAAACTCAAATAAACAAACAAACATTCCGATGACACCGCTGAAACGTTTATCTCAGTAAACCAATGGGTATTATTACGCAAAAAAGACTTAAGCTCGAGTGATGAGACTTCGGATACGTTTCTCTCAGTTAACAAAGGAGTATAACTGTAAAGCTAAAGTGATGAGACGCTCTTTGAATTGTATAGTATGCACTGTCATTGTTTGCATAACAAGTGTACTTTGATTGACCAGCATTAAGTTGTTTTCTCAAGACGCCAAGACTATGTCGACAGCATGGCTGTGACAGAAGAGCTAAAAAAAAGATGACCGCATCAAAATATGGCAACCTTTTATCTCACCCTGAGATCCATCATAGTCGTCGGGGACCACAGCTTCCGGCGTATAAGAGGCAGACGGCGACCTGTCTGTCCTCGCCAGCTGTGGAGTTGACGGAACTTCCTGCGCGGGCGAGTACATTGAGCGTCTGTTGGACATCGAAACCAGTTAAAAATCATCATATCCATTGTAAATGGTATACACAGAAATGAGCCAATGTTTATTTCTTACTGAAACAAAAAACAGTTCAAGTTTCGTGGCGACTTTTAAGAACATATTATTGAATAATATTTTACTATTTGAACTGGTAAACTATTTTAACCGAACGTGAACGGGCATCAGACAGAAGCAAACATTATGACCGAATCATGAATGGGTAAGTTTGACTTCATGGACCTGGTAAACGGGTTATTTCTAATGACCTTCATTCAAACATGCAGCAGATGACATCTAAACAAAGATTCTTAACAACTTTATACTGACTACCACATGTACAAGGGGCCCTATAGGCATCTGGTTCTCCCGAAATGGTAAGTTCCTAAATCTCAAAATTACCAGTTCAAATTGAAAGGTTAGGAGTAGTATTTACACGTATTGTTTTACTAGTTAAAGCTGCACTCGATCACAGATTGAAGGTTTTGACAACTTTTTTTATTTTTTGTCTGTGAACGAGCCAATTTTTGCGAAAATCCATGGAAAACAGTGATATTAGACTGCTGACAAAAAAAAAATATCGCAGATTTTTATATTTAAATTCAAATATCAATGTTATATGCATTTTGCTTGAACCGTTAGTAAGCCATAAAACATTGATTTTCGACCGGAAATATGCAAATCTGCTATCTGATCTATTGTCAGCAATCTTTTATCATTGGTTTGCAGATATTTACGCAAAAATTTCCTCCTTCCAAGACAAAAAAAATTAAACAAGTTGTAAACACGGTAAATCTGTGAGAGTGCAGCTTTAAATATTGGCAAAATTTCATCCAATGTGAATGTTGGCATTCAAATTGCATGAAAAATAGATCTTTCATACTTTAATCATTGAAAAAAAATCTGTGGGAAATGGCACCCTTTGAAGGAAAACCATGAAAGACATTCACATATTGACACCTTGTTTAAGTATTCAGGCGCACAATTCAATCAATTAGATCACGCTTTTTAAAACAGATCTATGACCCAGTAACCTACTTTTGATCGGACTTCACTTGACCCATACTGTACTCAGTTAAATTCGACCTAGAATGTTTACTGGTACAGAAAATCATTTTGACCTTGAAAAACTATTGGGCATAAAATGTAGCCTTCTAAATGTAAATATTAAATGCTGTCTATGTGCCTGGCCAGTCCAGTCAGGGGGCTTCGTTGAGCAAAAAATAATTCGAGAAAATTAGCATTATACATTATTTACCTAATCTTTAAAGCTCTTCAAAAAGGAGGTATTAAAAGGAACAATGCTTATCTTAGAAATGACATTCAATCATTTTTCAAATAAATTCAGACGTGCAACTTACATTTGATTTTGTCAAGAAAAATACAACAACGAAGGTAAATGTCGTCTGCATCCGTTATGACATATCACGTGACTTGGCGTGAATTTCCCGCCATGTGTCAGAGACTGTCAGCTGGTCGGAGTTTGTGAACTATTGTTTTTATCGAAACAGCGAACTTTTCCACAGGAAAATCAGGATTTTATATCAAAGTAAGAATTTAACAGTAACATACTGCAGTACTGCTCATTTTTGTGTTAATATTTCAAATACAAATACTGTACATGTAAAAAAAAATGATGTATGATGGTATTTTCAGAGGGAGAGATGGAGGATGTGTTTGGTGGGAGAACCTACACAAGAGGTGGTAGAAACAGAAAGCCACTGCTACCAATTGAAAACAAAAATGCAGTGCTGACCGGCAAACAAGACACTGGTTGGTATTTAACTGTCAAACAGCTATTTTTGAAATAGAAATTATACATACATGTATTTCGGTTCTTGGGGAGGTGGGCCACCTCCATAGTTGCAACCCAAAAATTGCGCCCCTCTTATGTTATATCCTGTATCTGACCCTGTATATGTAGCTGAAAGGATACTGACATATATAATAAAAGTAAACATTTTTGTAGTTGACTGAATTAGATGTAATAAATTGGAAAAAATGAGAAAAAGGAAATTTATGTTTCCACTTACAAAATGTACCTGTCTGACCTTATTTTTTCCTCCTGAACCTACTCTTTTATTTGGCATTTTGATCGATTTGAGGATTTCTTTTTATTTATTTCCTATAGAAAGAATTATATCTGTGAATAAGGATCCTGGTTTTCCAAAAATAAAAAAGAGTAAACACAAAATTATGCCTACAACATGTACCTACCTGCTCTCTTTTTTGGGAGAAGTTAGTGGAAACAAATATTAATATATTTTTACCCTAAATTACATGTATGAACACTAAGCCTACTATAGTGAGTTTATTTCCACAATTTTTCAGGGAAAAAGAATGTCCCCAACAAAAAATTGCAACCGAAAAGGTAATCATATCGAAGTTTGGGAAGTGAAAATGTATTTCATTCGTTATCACATAAATAACTTTTTATAAATACATGACATAAAAGTCTTCTCATTACCTGGATTGAATTCACTTACAAACAATAAGTCAAAAGTCAAGATTGCAATTAGTTTGATGTCGGGTATTTATGCGGATCTGATTGTTGTTGCCATGTAATAAGTTTGATTTAGCATTAAAATTATCTAAAATTTAAGCATGCTATCTTTTGTATAACAGATAAAATGATGTGCATTAAAAAAACTGGACTGCAGTGGACATTTATATGAAAAAAAATCAAAATATATCTAAATGAAGTGTATTGAATTGTACATTTTCCAGGAAGCCCAAAATTACAGCAGCAACAAAACAGAAACGACAAAAAGCAGAGATAGTGCAGGTTAAAAACTTTGTATTACAATAATTGCTAGATATTGTGTTTGGTTCCTTTTTTCATTTTTCTTTAAAGGATTTTTTACTTAGCATGTACAAAAAGATTTAAAAAAACACTGCAATTACCGATACTACAAAAATAGTCACTCCAGAGTGATACATTTCAGTCTATAGCTGTTATGACAAATCTAATTGAGAATTAAACTAAACTACTACAAAAATCACAAAGCACTTAGAGAGATTATAAGTATCTATCATGTGTTTCCGGTACGGATAGAAAAATCCGACCCGAGGGCACGTGCGTAAGCCAGTAACGAGGCTTGCCGAGTTACTGGCCACGCAGCGTGCCCGAGGGTAGGATTTTCTATCCGTACCGGAAACACATGATTGATATTTTTTGTTGCATATCTTAATTTATCAATTTGTGGAAAAAATGACATAAAAAACGAACTTTTGTACAATTACACCAAAAAGCGTGTGCGACGTTGTTTACTGACGTCATAGAGCGCAGCAATTTTAAATAACTAAAAATAGCGTTTTTTTACGATTATTTATTATCAATTTTAATTAAGAGTCTTGCAAACATATATATTTGATTGCACTTTATTGAAATGGCATAATATATTTTTCATAAACCATACATTAGAATAAATAAAAAGTGGCGCGTTGTTGCACGTGACTCATCTTACATGGGGTATGTAAGATGGGTTTTTCCAGCACTGGTCACATGACCGGAAACACACGTCCGGTATGCAAGAAAATTTCAGTTTTTCATTAGGAGTGAGAGTGGTCTTGTTTAGGTGTTCACCTCTTACCTATTGAAGAGGTTGTAGGAGCAAGCTTCACCAGGGGTACTTTCTCATGGCGCCTCACAATTGACACTTGTACTGGTTTCATTAGCATTAGCATGTTTCTTATATCAGCTTACAGCTGTCTTCAAAATGAAGCTAAAATTGATGGATATAAACTTAATAATTGCAGCAGCAAGAAGTTAAAGAAAAAGATGATTCTCTTCTTAACGATACCCTGTTTGGCGAAGATATCGTGCCTAGGAAAATGGGAGCAAGAGGTCGCCCAGCTGGAAAGGCCAGTGAAAGTACTTCAAAGCAAGCGAAAAAGGTTTCTGTAGCCGTCCATGAAGACCAGAGTGAAGAGTATGTGGCAGCTTTAACAGTTGAAAACCTGTCCAAAAGAAAGAAAGGTAAAGCTGTAGAGTCACTAGACTTTGTTTTTTAGCTTGTGTGGTTTTTTTTAGAGAAAAAAGTTGGGGTATTGCGATAGCCTTGGAGTCAGCGTCTTAGTTGTTGTTATGTAGAAACTTTTCTTTTGCAAAACTCAAATCCCGATATTTTGCTGAAACTTGGCACATATTTTGCACATGTACAGCAAGGACCAAAACTCTGGCTTTAATAAATGTTATGCCCCTTTTGACTTATACATAAAAGGGCGAGCGTTGGAGTTTGCTCGGTGGTGCTCTTGTAAATATTTCCAATTTTTCAAAGAAAAAGAAAAGCTTCCAGGTACATTGTATTTGTCAAAGCATTTGTGTTGTATTTGTTTTAAAACAAGAAACAAAGGAGTATTCACATGAAACTTGGTACACTTGTTAACCTGAAAACAAAGTTGTTTTGGTGTTGTTTGTCTGCTGAAGAGAATTGTCCATGTTTGAAACTCTGTTTCTATTGGGTAAATAATGTTGCACTTGTCCATCAGAGTGCAGTAATGGAATAAACATGGATGACATAATTATACCATAAACTGTTCATGCAAATAAGTAAGTTTTTATCAGGCTTAGTAAATATAACATAAAAGGACCATGACCTTCATATTTTAGAGACAGCATCAGAAAGCAGGGATGACAAAGTTGGCAACTGGTTGAAGACAGCGCAATGCTCCCAGGTTTGACTACCCACTTTTGGTCAATTGGGCTTTTAAATCAACTTATCCGAGTTCTTACACTTCAGAATGTTGTTCATGTACTTTATGCCTAAAATTGTTGCAAAATATATTTCCATTGCAGAGTCCAATTTTTGAGTAATTGCTTGACATCAGTTTTTTTTTATCAATTCCTGCTATATAAATTACAGAATTTGAGAAAGCTCGGAAAGCATTTTACCAGTGCATGGCTTGCAGATAACTAAGTTAGATCACTGCTTGTTTTCCTTTTCTCCAACATGTAGTTTGATCCTTGGTTTCAGCATACAGCTGGAAGTATTGATTTAAACTCACAAGAGATCAACATGGAGGAGCCAACTCTACCAATTAATGATGACAAGTCTAGAGCTGTGGCAGGGGAGGCTACTATTGTTGAGGACAAGGGACATAACACTAGTAATGTGGAAGACAGTAGGGGAAATAACTCTAGCATTGAGGTCAGGAGAGGGGCGGAAGTGATATCAGGTACAATAAACTTGTTGTTTGTTATGCTGCCCTTTCTAAATTTATCTAGGTTTAGATTTCAACATATTCTTGTAGCAACAAATTGAATCACAGCAAATAAGGTAAGGTTAAAGTTTTTTTTTACCTTTTATTTATTCTGGGTATAAATGGTATTGATGTGTGAATAAGGCTATGCAAGTCTTAGGCTGAGAGATCTATACCCTGTATTTTGTCTTAGTTTTTATTGTAAGGAATGAAAAGAAAAAAATCAGAATGAACTTGCTGTTATTGTAATATTCTACCAGAAATGTGCCAATAAAGGTTGAATGAATTTTGTATATATATGTAATTCTATTCTACAAGCTGGTCAATCATTGAAATTAGACTTTTGGATGAACAAGCCCTAATACATAGACTATAGCTTGGCATCAAATTTCGAACAAGCCCTGCTAATAAAATTCAAAACTTGAGCAAGCCCGGAAGACATTTTACCAGTGCAGAGCTTGCGGGCTTGATTTCGACCACTGCAAGGCGAAATCAAACTTAAGAAATATTTTTTTAACCAGTTCTTTATAAGAAAACCAAGGGTATTAGTTCTGGGTATGTCAGAAGGCTTGCGGGCGTGTGTGCTAGCGGGCAGAGGCAATAATTCATGTTTGGCATGACATGCATAGAGGGATTCAAGACCCAGGACACTTAAAGCGTGATAAGATTTTTATATATTTTTTTGTCGCATAGCAGCATTAATTTTCTTGTTTTATATCTCTTTCATTTTTTCCAAAGCTGATGAAAGAAGAGCTAAGCTGTTTCCAAGCCAGTTTGATTCCAACATGGCGACTGTTTTGAGCAACATTGGTCACCTTCCGAGCGCAAAGTCTGAAAAATATCTGCAAGGTCAGTGGTTGTCTGAATTACTGGTCAAGATGATTATAAAAGACTTTTGTCCTTAGTTAAAACGTTATATTTTACAACGATTGTGAAGAAAGCTATGATAGCTTATACTAAGTCACTCTCGTTCGCATGATGTTGCTGTCTTGTGATGTGGGGGAAACCGGAGTACCCAGAGAAAATCCACTTGTCCGGCTTGGTGACCACAAACTTAACTCACATGCGCCCAGGCCGGGAATCGAACCCAGGTCGCCTTGGTGAGAAGCGAGTGTGCTATTCACTGCGCTAACTAAGAGTAAATCCTATAGGCTGAAATTTAAAAAAGACCAAATTGTAATAGTGTAAAATGTAAGGATATTGATGTCCTTGTAAACATATTAACTGATACAAAAAAATATGCAAAATGCACCTCTGTCATTCTGGCTAAAAAAAATCAGGACCCCTTGGAACTGAGGGTGGTCTTGGGTTGTGGGGGAAACCAGCGTACCAAGAGAAAACCAACTTGTCAAGTTTGTTGACCCCAAAACAAATTCACAAACAACCATAGGCATCTTCATGAGATTAGGATCAATAATATAGTAAAAATATTGACTCTTAAAAGGAGCGAAAGCAATGGGATATAGTGATCTTGTAGAAAATGTGTCTTTCTCCTGAAGAAATTGTTGATTCGAGTCCAATACGGACATGTTCTCTTTGCCTCTCAAAAATGACACAACTATTGATTTTACACAGTAACCATACTGAAAATTGATTCATATGAGCATATTGCCGCCTTCACAATCCAACTATAACAATTTACATGTGTTATATAAACTAAACTGTGATGGTTTCAGGCAAGAAAGGAGCGTTCTTGAATCAACTCCGTGGCATGCACTCTTTAAAAGATTATTCAAGATCAAGAAGAGAGAGCTTTGGAAAAGATAAAACCGGTAAGATTTATACCTGCCATATTTCAGGAGGGCCTCCTAGTTGATTTTGCTCTGGAAATCAGGGATGTTTGTCCTAACCAGGGGGATTTTGTCCTCAACCAGGGGGATTTTGTCCTCAACCAGGGGAATTTTGACCTTGACCAGGGGGATTTTGTCCTCAACCAGGGGGATTTTGTCCTCAACCAGGGGAATTTTGACCTTGACCAGGGGAATTTTGTCCTCAACCATGGGGATCATTGATCTTCATTGACCTAATCCCAGATGTCAGTTTTTGGTTTTGTTCTGCTATTAAAAGCATTTTATTTAACTAGCATTTCTTTCTAACTTAAAAAGCATTGTATTGATTATATAGGTTGTAAGAAAATGTATTGTGTGATGCAATCTAGTCCACATTATTACAGACACAGTAGAGACAGGTAATGACGTGTACACAAGTGGAACGTCCTATACCAAATATACAACTGGCAGCCAACTCACGGGACTGACTACTGCCACTGGCAGCCAACTCACAGGAATGACCACTGCCACTGGCTTTACAACTGGCAGCCAACTCACGGGAATGTCCACTGCCACTGGCTTTACAACTGGCAGCCAACTCACGGGAATGTCCACTGCCACTGGCTTTACAAGTGGCAGTCAAATCACGGGAATGTCCACTGCCACTGGCTTCACAACTGGCAGTCAAATCACGGGAATGTCCACTGCCACTGGCTTTACAAGTGGCAGTCAAATCACGGGAATGTCCACTGCCACTGGCTTTACAACTGGCAGTCAAATAACCGGACAGACCACTGGTCTGTATGCTTAAATATTTTATTTAGATTTTTTGGTTGATTTCCGATGTATACCGGTAGCTTTTTATCTCACCTGACCATGAATTGCTCATGGTGAACTATCATGATCACATTTGGTCTGCTGTATGTCATCCATTGTCTGCCTTTGCTTTAAGCAATTTTTCTTCCTAAATGACTTGGTCAATTAATGAACCATAACTGGATCCTACCTTTGGTGGTCCTTTTTCAGATGCCTTCAACGAAAAGGTTCCATGCAAAGCTCTAGTTGCCATTGAAACCAAAGAAAATGTTTTAATATCTTCTGCTCAGAAATTACTGACTTGTAAGATTTGTAAAAGATTTTAGAGAAATGTTCTACAAACATTCTTTAAGCCACATTAATTCATTAAAAAACTTGGTAGCCAGGAGGTGTGGTTGGTTTTCCTGATATGTCTATTTTTTCAAAATAATTTTCGATGACTGTCCCCTCACTATCAACTTCAATTCCTTCAAACCATGAGTATTCAAAAATAATCACAAAAAATGTTCTTATGGTGTCCCACTACTAAATCTTGTTATTCCATGTTTGTTTCTTAAAAGATATGATCTGCAGAGGGTGGGTTTGTATTTTTTTTTTTTAAATAGAAAAATACTAATCTCAGTATACAACTCACCCCACGATTCTCAGCCCCCCCACCCACACGCCTCCAAAAAATAGTCCAAGTAAACTTATAAAATCCATGGTAAAACAAAATATGCAAAGAATACATCAAACTTATGTCAAATCCTGGATCAGTCTCTGATACCTTGTTTCACAATCATTATAAAATGCACTGTTTTATCTTGTTAGTTATGTCCTAATGATATGTTTCAGACCAATTATCTACAGTGGTGTCAGGATCTAGGCTTGTTTCAGCAGCTTCAACAGACGTTTCAATTGAGAAAGATGTGTCTAAGACAAGTTGTCTTAAAAAACTGTGTACGTCCTGCTTTAACTTTTTAATGAATGAATGATGGGACAAGCATCTTTCGTTCTGTCCATCTGTTTATTTTTATTATTAGCTTATTAGCTTTTCAAAGAAAAAAAGTTTAAATATTGTCAAAAGATCTGCTTGCACTAACTTGGAAGTGATTCAAACTGTTTAACATCTGCTTGCATTCATTTTAAAGTAATTCAAAGTGACTTACATCTGCTTCCACTTACTTGAAATATATTCATATGGCTTATCTCTGCTTGCAATTAAACTTAAAAGCAATTCATACCAGTTTACATGTGTATGTCTGTTTGCACTAACTTGAAACAGATTCATATAGCTTATGTCAGCTTACACTTATACTTGAAAGTGATTCATATAGCTTACATCTGCTTGCACTATCTTAAAAGTGATTCACATGGCTTATGTATGCTTGCACTTTCTTGTAAGTGATTTATACTGGCTTTCATCTGCTAATACAATTGATTGAAAGTGATTCATACCAGTTTACATTTGTTTGCACTATTGAGCTGAAATTTATATCAAGTTGAACATAAGTGTTGAATCAAAAACCTTTAGCCCGGTAAAGTGAACGCACACCTTTGCATCGATTTCTGCTCATTTCAGCTGCCCCAAAGGCCAAGACCTACTTTTCATCAACATTGAGAAAGAGTACATCACCCAATGAAATGTTTCCCTCTGATCTGTCTGAGATTGTAGGATCTGGTAAGTCTGATGTTCCTGAAAGATCAGGCCTCAATATCATTCAAATATTTAAGTCATATCTTTATCTCATTCTCAACTCACTTTTCCACATTACAGTATGACATTATTCAAAATTAATAATGTTTTACTATTTTTAGAAGCAAATTCTGCATTATGTTGATAAACATCATTATGTTGATTAACATCATTGCTCAATATTCTAAAAGGAAATATTTCTATAGTACAAAATGTTCTTGTGTTAAACTCAAAAATAATTAATTGGATTTGAGTACAATTTTTGCTCTCAAAATATTTTTCTATGAAATATTGGCCAAATATCTTAATCAAAATAATCTGTGGGAGAAAGGGTAAAAAGGGTAAACATGTACTATTCAATATATATTATATTATAATACTGTTATTCCTTATTAGCATTATTCCTGAGTAAATTTATTTGTTGTAGGTAGCAAAATAAAGCAGCTGGAACAGGAGAAGACTCCAAAGAGGCCAAATGAATTCATCATGCCAAGGTAAGGTTTAATGAGCTCATCTGATCTTCTTTATTAGCATCCAAAAACCTGGCCATTACTCAAAAAATATTCAGGATATTCAAATGAAACTTGGTACACATGTTGCGAGAGACAATATGCACATGTTCAGTGCCTTGATAATTTGAAAAAAGTAATGCCTTCTTTTTTAATTGTTAAAAATCATTCAAATACTTTCATGAAACTCTGTGCACATGCCCTTAGTGACAGTATGGACATGTGTAGCAAGGATCGTAACTTCAGCTTTTTTGTCAAGTTATGTTCCTTTATAGTTTGAAAATGTAATGCAATTTTTTTTTATTTTTGGCATTTACTTTTTACCTTTCAAGATAATTACAAGAAACTTTTCAAGATAATTACACATTACTGCTTACACATATCATCCCTGACAATGTGCACATGTAAATGAACCCATAACTGGCCATAACTCAAAAACTGTACACAAGAAACATGCTTATACTTTTTAAATATCTAATGGAGCCAAAATATTATCTGAATTGATCACTAAAAATTGTTTTTGCCCCTTTCAAAGGAGGCGGGTCATATAAATTGCATCAGTCAGGTGGATGGTCACTAGACCATGTCTTGTTTGCACAATAGTTTGAGAACAGCTTGACGTAGGAACATTTAACTTCAGCTATAGGATGCCTTTTACCAGTTAATGTCCCCTTGACCAGTAGATGATCCCTGTGGTCTTGGGGCTCAGTAGGTCAGGGGTCAAGGTTATGGTCAATACATGGCAAAAAACATAAATGCACTAGCATTGCCTTAAAATTAACATCAGGGGAATGTATTTTGAATGGAGACTCTGTAAATATCCTGCTTTTCTTGACGTTTTATGACATTTTTTTTGTAAAAACAAAGGCCTTTTAAGAAAAAAAAACTCATTTAAATCATAGTTATCAAGTTTCCATTAATTTTTATTTTACTGCAGATCTCCAGTTAAGGTCTTGTCACGGCCCTGTCGCCAAGGCAACCTTGATCAGAAAAACTCCACACAGCTGTTTACCACAGGGTTTGTGGAAATTGCGGATATCATACCAACCATATCTGCCATTGAGGGGGCATCAGGTAAATATCATCTCAATTAAAAATGCATGGTTATCTAACCTTTTTTATAAGTTATGTTTTAGAAGTATTCGAGAACCAAGGTTGGAGCTTGTTCTCGAACATTTTTCCTTCTATTTTCATATTAAATATACCTACGCTGCATCGAAACCAAAATATGACGAGGAGTCGAGCAATATAGTTGGTCCCAAGTACAAAAATCATGCACGAAACCTTATGGCTCCCTCGAGGTCATAATTTCACACTTTTTCCCGAACGCTAATCCAAAATAAAAAAGGTTTTAAAATTGCAATGAAATGACAGTCAGTGAAAGGCAATTTGATAAGGTGTGAAAAACCGTTTATCACTGTTCACGCATGACCAATAGTAGTTGATAAGGGCATTTGAGAAGATAATTATGAAAAGTTAAATACACTGAAAGATATTTCATAACAGACTGGAAAATAGACATTCCGGTCGTTCGAAACATCGGTTCCCTCATGGTTTTTGCTCAGACCCAGCGTCCTCGAGCGATCGCAGTTTAACTGTATACACCTTTATTTTTATACATGCATGCACCAAGGGTATGTTTAAAATTGAATTTTACATCTATACAGACTATACTAAAATATACCTTATCGTCTTAAATTTAATCACATCTATTCATGCATGAACCAAGAAAGTTGTTATGAAATTGCTTTTTCTATATTAAATGTCTTATTTCGACTTCAGAATATAGATTTTATGTCATGAAACGATTAATATGGTTATAGGTTATTATTTATGTATTACAAATTAAACAGATTTAATCCAAGTAGGCAACAGAAGCTGTAGAACTAAGTTTGTTTAATTTGTCATACTTGACTTATGATTGACTCGTTTAAAACTGTCGGTATTGGATCACAAAGTGTGATATGGTGAAATATATGAATCAATTCACTCACATAGCTTTTATAGATTAATGAAACATTGTGCAGGAAATTCTTCGCTCCGGCTTCTTTGAAGCGATAAATAAAATTTATTTAGTTCTATAATAATGCTCTGTGATATGATTTTGTAGAAAGGACACAGTGATGTACTTGACTTCTTTCTCTTTCAGGGGAGAGGGATGTTGAAACACCTTATCAGGTTTGGATTAAAAGTGCACTCTCACAGATTAACTGTTTTGACAACTTTTTGTCTTTTTTGTGGCAGATTTCTGCCATTAAAAGCCTCATTTGATCAAAACTTAAATAATGTTGTATTTGAAAATTATCATATTATAATATTCTTTCAAGTGTAGGTATTCAAGATAATAAAACTCACTGTATACAATATCAGGGCCAGTACTTAATATATTAAAGGTGACTATAAATCATTTGCTAGTTTTTCATTGCAGCCCAGCCCCCTTTTTTTGCCGCTCTTTCAATTTTAATGACTAAAAAAAGGTTATGAACTGGGGTCTTAATTTGCCTATCTGTCTGTCTGGGAACGGTGTTTATTCATACCATCCGGTGTCAATGTAAACATTTACATGTTAAGAAGAATATTTATGTTGGTGTTTATAGTTCATCTAAAAACAAATGTATATGGTCCTTTATGCAATAAAACATATTTGATGATGAAACAGTCGTCCCATTTTTAACCAAAAAATGGATTAAAATCAAGCAATTAATTTTTATTGGCCTTGGCAAGGCCTGTGATTAGCACTTTTGAGTTTGAACACCCTATTTCACTCCATTGATTGATATCAGCTTATGTAAGAAGTTTATTGAATACAAGTAAATTGTAATTTGCAAGCGATGCATGTTTTTTATGTTTCTCTCCCCAATAGAAATCATATAATGCGACAGCTGAAGTGGTCGACAAAATCCAAGATGTCGCGAACGAGAAACCAGTACACACTAGCACACCAAACAAAGGCGCAACATCCAGGGATAAACAAGACTACTTTAATGTAAGAATTTAATATTATTATAGTAATTTGATAAAAACAGTAGCTTACTTTTGATCCTCGGCCAAAACCCTAGAGGTAAGAAACATGATATGGTAATGGTAGGCTGAAACAGGGGTTCCAAAGTTCAGGGTTCACCCAGAAATAAGGATCTAGAGGTTTAAATTTCATACCATCGTACAGTTGTTTTTAGACATCTTAATATAAATATATTAGAAAGTACCTTGAAATGACTGGAAACAGTTTTAGCAGCAGTTTAAGCCAATGCTTTGGGAATGAACCAATAACACTTAAACAGATGCTCGACTACTTATAAGACATTAGGCTGTTAGAACCTGTCTTATCTCTAGACTGGCAAATTAAAAAAAATATCCTAATTCAGTTACAACATAAATATTATTTGTTATGACTTTATAGGCATAACGACATTTATTTTTAGGAAATAAACCGCTCTATTTAAGTTCTGTAAGAATTGTTTATGTAGTCGCAGTAATACACAACTTTGTAATTTTGACGCATTGTGGTCATTTGTTTACACTTTCTGACAGCCGGAAGTGCAATTAATTTTTATAGACTGCTTTCGATTCTGGGATCGAATGTAATCAGATATCAAGATTTAAGGCTGAAATTATAAACCAGTCTGTCATAGCTCTTCCTTTCCGTTTTCGTCGTCTGTAGGATAGCATACAAAAATTTACAAAATCACTTATAAAATAATGTAATTCATTCTGACTTGTACTGCAAGAAAATACTTCTTAACTTTCTTATCTTACTGAATAATACATACTTAACTTCAGCTGGTGATAATTTATACTTTCATAGCACTGTCTCCCTCTGACATCATTGACAGTATGGTACAAACCTTGGTTAAAGCCTTGTTTGACAATGTTCCCAGAGGATTGACATGATTCGATTTCCCCTCAATGAAGTCAATATTCATCAATTGCCACATTTGGAAAAAAAGCGGTGATATTTCACTGATAAAATTTCATATTTCATTCTCGATGTGATTCTTCTGCTTTAAGATTGAACACATACTATATAAACATATTGTTTTGTGTTTGTATACAATATAACATATGTAATTTATGCAATCATCTTACATAATTAAAGACTTTGTTTGAAAATGTTTTTTTTCTAAATTTTATTTGAAATGCATACACTTAAGTGTTATACATTAAAAATGATAAAATATGTATATTTTTTGTTTACTTGTATATATAGCAATTTGACCTGTCATCCGTGAAACTGGATTATGAGGAAGATGACCTCCTTCATTTCAACACGTCCGGTCACAGCGTAAACTCTGAAGAAATCGTTCCTCTCTCCCGTACATACATAGACGAACAAGAGGTACTGTATACTAAGTCATGGGCATGGCTTGTCTGAAATTGATGCATTGCCCTTTTTAATTTGTCTTAAAAGTAAAGAATTTGAGGTATTGTGATAGACTTGGTTGTTGTTGTTGGTGGCATATTTTTTTTTATTTTTTCATAAAAAACAAACAAACACAGAGTGTGTCATTTACAGTAAAATTAATAACATGTTTCTTGCATCAATAATCTTGTTTAAATCTTTGCTTGTTTCAATGTTGCCTTAACATCAGCCATTTATATGTTCTTTCAAAATGATAAATCGGTGCAGATGTTCATCTTCGTTGGGCAACTTTGCCATAATCCATTATCCGCATCACATGTCGTGATAATCTTTAAGGGGTGTAATGATAATCATTTTGAGTGACGTTCTATAGTTCTATAAAACATTGGCTATAACTGAAAATCTGTTTAAGATATTGAAATGGAACTTCGTACATGTTGCCAGAGAAGATACACACATGTATAGGAAGGCTGATAACTCGGGCTTTTATAATTGTTGAGTTATGTCCCTTGTTTGAAAAAAAAAAAGAAGAAGCTGACAAGCATTGATGTTCGCACAATGACGCTCATGTTCTGTTAAAAGAATTGTCTTGTTTCTCACAGTGCCAATTGTTTAGAACTTGTAAAAGTTAACAATGTTGCTAACAGCATATTGTTCAGTATTTGAGGTTCCATTGGACTTGGGCCATTTCAAGAAAGATCTTCGTCAATTTTAGTCATAAATTGTAATGATCGTAGTGTCATAGTTTCGTTTTTTAGCTACATATTTGAGTCAGAATTAAAGATGAACACAAAATTGAAGAAAAAAAGGGAGCAATGTGTTTCCATTTATGATGTTTATAATTAATAATTGTTAATTCATAAAGTCACAACTAAAATCATTTATTTATTAAATGGGACTTTTATCCATTTAGACATGACTGAGTTAGATTTAAAACTCAGCTAAAGAAAACAAACGATGCCAAAATTGCGCAAAAAAATCCACTAGTTCCCTGTCATAATGTTGGCCATAACTTGAAATGGGCAGTAAGTCTGGTGAGACTATTGCTGAAGTATTTGTTAAGTTATGTCCCTTGAACTACTTAAAAAGAATGGACAAACATTTACGATTGCTTCAAATGCCATTTTCCATTGTAGGCTTTTGATGAGGTTCAGTTTGACAAGATTACATTATTGGCAGAAAAACTAACAAATCTCAGCACGAAATCCAAAGGAAATTCTAAACAAGCACATATTTCGACCAATGAAATCCTAGGAATACCCATATCATCCCAGTCTGTGAATATTACAACCAAAGTAAATCCTAAGCTTACACAGAAACAAAGAAAGCCAGAGAGGAAGGTTTCCACAAGAGCAGTGGCCATAGTGAAACCCCAGGCCAAGAAAACAAAACACCAGCTACAGAGGGAGTACGCCCATTACATAAGGCCGAAGAGTATAGGGGTACAGAGAAAGAGGGGTAAAGGAAGGCGGAGCAGTTCTTCAAGATCAGCTATGACTTTTAATGCAGAGTTAAAAAAGAGACCTTCGTCAAATATACCAGACTTGAAGGATCTTTTTGTTACAAGGAAGCATTCGAAGAAGCCTGTCACTGTCAAGAATGGTCCCATTAAAGATTTACATAATCTGTTTATGGCGAGATCTGATGGAGGGCAGAGGTTTGTTACCAATGGGGGTTATGAGCTAGTGAATGCTGATGTCCCTATATGTCCATTGATGAGCCTACCTTTCACGTGTTGGGAGGTTCCTGTGAAGATGATACAGTGTAGAGATCATGAAAGGAGTTATGAGGTGCTTTGCTCAGTGCCTCCAATTGGTTTGTACTAGTTTTTAATTTAATTGGATTTCGTTTGTGTTAAACTTGTAAACGAAACACTGTTAAAGCAGTGGCCAGTCATCTATAGATCTATGTGGTGACTGGGCAGAAACATAGAATTGTTGAGTACCAGTAGTATGGAAGGATGTGTCACACTTAAGTTCATGCTCTCATCTAAAAAAGTAGCTACATTGGTAGTCTATGAAGCCAGATCATAGCTGTATGTCTGATATGGGGATTTCCATTGAACTCCACTCCTTTTAAGTGAAGTAGTTTCTTTGCACATCATGATGGATCCATGTTCTAGTGATAAAACACTTTGATCAACCACATTCACCACTATAAATACTTATAATCGTCTTCCAAGAGGGACATTTAACTGGGGTCCAGTGCTGTGGTGCCATACTTAGCCATAAGTTAAAGAACAAGTATAGCTCCAAACCTGTTTACATTCTGTCTGTGCACAATTTGCCATAACCTTAAAAGACTCATGCTCTCACTTGGGCCTGACACTAATTGATCACATTCAACCCTCTTGTTTGCTCATAATATTTATACTTTTCATTATGTGCTACTTCTTTGGGCAGTTTAAACCTATTCAAAATAACCATTTATTGTACAAATGTCTGTCTGTCTAATAAAGTCTCCATTAGGGGGAATTGTCACAATTCTGTGACATTTCTAGTTTAATTTGATACTCTCCAAACACTTGCAGACACTTTTTCATTTTTAGAACATGATGCATAACATGTAATTGTAGTACAATCTTTAAAAATAAAATTGATGTCCCATATATAATTTTATGTACATGTAATGTCCATGTCACAGTGATATTTTTAACTATTATGCAATAGTTAACAATTGGCTGAGTTTATACTTTTGTATTTCTCCTGTAAATGTAAGTTATATGATTTCTTGTTTCTTTTTCAGATAACCTTGTACTGTAAAGATCACTGGCCACAAACAATAAACCTACATGTACATTATCATTATATAAAAATCTGTGATTGTAAAACAAGAAATAATATTTATTTCTTGTTATATTTATTATAATATTTGTGTAAATTATAATACATGTTTAAATACACAGATGGCAATCTCAATGACAGATAGTTAGAATTTGTTTGTATAGAAAGATAAAGAAACCACCATCTCTGAGTGATAGTGCCACCTCTGTGAAAATGTATACATTAGATTGTTTTTATTTTTTTGGTATAATTATTATAAAACATGTGTTATTAATAATACATTATGGTAGTATCAATGGGAGGTAATGAGAATTTTTGGACATATTAAATTATATATATATAAAAAAAATTCTCATCACCTCATGTATACATTTTATATATGTAAATAACACTATTTCTGGCTGATACTGCCTCCTATGTGAAAATATATACATGAGATAACATTTAATTTTTGTTATAATAAAATAATTATATTACTGATTTAATAAAAAAAATATAATTATATAATTTATATTACATATGTAAATACACAAGAGGCAGTCATAAAAAAAACATCACCTTTGTCTGAAACTGCAACCTAGGCATAAATGTGTACATGATATTACATTTAAGTTATAATAAAAATAATTATAATTTATTATTGGTTATTGTAATGTAAGTTGTAATACATAGGTAAATACACAAGTGGCAGTCATAAAAAAACATTTATTCTGACTGATACTGCCACCTATACAAGAATGTATACAAGAAATTACATATTTTTATATAATGATTCTTGTGAACAAGGTATTTTATAATGTTTATGAAAATACACAGGTGGCAGTATATACTATATACCGGTACAGATAAAAAACACATCTCTGATTGAAACTGCCACCTATGTGTAAATGTATACTTGAGATTACATTTATTTGTGTTTTAATTATATGTATTCTAATACATGTATAAATGTATGCATGTGTTAATGACATGTATTCTGTTCAGTATTCATTGAAAATATGTGAACAATATTAATCATACCTCCTTATACACTCAACAAACACTCCTACCCACAGGGTACAAAAGGTAGAAAAATTAGCTTGTATATATGCTTATCAAATATTGCTCTCCATGAGCCAATTTCTGACCACTATGTGCACGAGTGTATAAGCAAGGTTTTGTTGATTTTGTATTGTGTTCAAATTATATACTCTTTTTTTTTCCTTCAAATCTGTGATCCAGATCCTTTGTGCTTTCAACAGCTATCTCAGAGACTTTTACATCCAATAGTGCTTGTACTTCATTGTTTGTGTCTATAATGTTAAATTAACTCCTGTGTATAAAGTTTGCATTTAGATATTTCACGATGCATACATGTATTACAGTCGCACCCCGTTGGCTCGAACTCGCTTGGCTCGTTGGTTCTTTGGCGTAAACAAGATGTAAAGGACCAATTTCTATTGCTAGAACTACTCGAGGCTCGAGGCATTTTCACTGGTTCCTTGGAGTTCAAGCCAACTCAATAAGACTGTATTAAACAATGTACTGTTATCTTATATGTGCTATTCAAATGTGTCCTGATTTGTTACATTGTATACAATGTTTGTGTAAGCGTGTATAATTATAAAATATGTGCTGGATTGTATGAACTATATTTGTAATTGAATGTTTACAATGAATTGTTGTGTCAAATAAAATTAGTTGGAACCTTGGATGGTGACTTTCATTATTACCAGTTATTTACCAATTAAAACTCTCTTTAATGTACATGTAGTTCAAGGGTTTAGCCTTGATTTATTATCCTCTCCATATCTCCTATGCACAGCTGCTGATCAAACTTGGCCAAAGGCTCAACTTCTATGTTTTCATGGACTGAAAATTGGTGATTTATTTTAGTCTTTGTTATAACTAATATGGCATACATGTAGATGTATATATAAACGTTTATCTACTGCAAATTGTATTTATAAATTTGAATTAAGTTATTTTATCTCCAATTGTAATAAAACATTTTTAATGACAATGATGGTGGAGTGGAGTGGTGGTTAAGATATATAATCGACCTTTGATTAGACAAAGCCTAGGTTGCGGAAATTTCCCACCTGGATTGAGTCGCCACCTGTCTTAAGCAGCCACTTTGACCTTTTCCCAAAGGTGGCCACTTAATACAGGATTGACTGTATTTCCGACGTATTACCCACATTACTACATGTAGGTTAAAGGTTTAGCGTTGATTTAGTATCCTTTTCGTATCTCCTATGCACAGCTGCTGATCAAACTTGGTCATAGGTTCGACATGTCAAGGTGGCGTACTGAAACCACGGTGAAGCCTTGCTAGGTCAAGGTCACAACTCGCGGAAAGAGGGTAGACACGTGCACGAAAAGAAACGTTAAATGTCCTCCGCATCTTAATGAACCCGTACTGGAACAATTGTATTCAAATGTATTAAAGTTAGGTTTAGTGTGATTACGGGTCATGATCCCAACCAGCTGTTACTTTTGTTAGATCTCTAAATTAACTTCTACCGGACCTTCTACAAATGTATGTCTACTTAAGTCTTGGTTTGAATTTGCGTCATCGTGTGGTACAAATGTTTCGATTCTGTCCAAATATTTATATCAGTATTGGGAGACCTCAAAAATCTATTTTTATTTCAACCCATAATATAAACACGTGTTGTCTGTTTAACATACACGCCAGGGAAACGCTAGCTTTATTGTTAACGATCCTGCCGTAATGGGGAAGTAATTAGTTTATTACACTTTTATGTCATTTTGATTAAAATGCCTTTTTTTCAATAAATCAACGTGTTTGTTTTTCCCTTCGTCTATACTAGTTCGCCTTCGATAGGATTTCGATCTACCTTATAATCCTTGGTCAATACTATATAAATAGATTTTCTGTTATGATCAGATGAATTCGTTATGAGTTTGGATCTAAAGTAGTTACACGTTTGCTTGGTACCATCTTGGAGTAGGAATACTTATTTTCCCAAGGTTCAATTAAAGTGGATGACAATAGATTAATTACAAAGTATACATCACGAATAACGCTGCAAAATCAATAAGAATGACCATAGAGGGGAACTGTTTCGAATACTTTGGTGTATGTTTTAGACTGGAAATGAACTGTCAATACGAAAATATTGACCCTGACATATTAAATACAAAATCAAAATGGGGTATACACAACCAATTTGCATGAATGCCAAACACCAACGTCTTGTAAACTAATTAACTGATTCCAAGTTAAAACTTACGTTGAAATTTTGCATTGTAACTAACTGCTAGATCGTTCGAGCACATTTAAGCTCGTCTTTTTTCGAAGAAAGTCTTAGCCTCGTTGTGTTTAACGTTGTCGTCGTGAAAAAAACTTTGGCTCTAACTTAACAACCGTATTCAACATGTCAAAAACAGGTTGTCAGACACAATAAACAAACGTACAGCAATGCCCATACCTTTGCACCTTTGATCATTGATAGTTGATCGAGTTATGCCCTGTGTTAGACTTCGGAAAACCGGCCGTTGAACGGCAGACCGGTGGCGCTCTTGTGGCATAAATTCGCAATGCACTCCAGACAGAGCTTTGCCAAAGTAGTGATATGTTCTTGTTCATATATATCTATCCAGCTTTTCGATTTAAAGTTGAACAAATGAGGCCTTTAATACGTCAAAATCAAACTAAAATGCAAATGTCAATAAATAGTCAAGACTAAAATGTCAAGTGTTGTAATCCTTTGGTGTCTCCAGACTGTGGCGGTAGAAGGGCGCAAGTAATAGCGTGCACCCTTTTGCTATGGACCCCCCCCCCCCCCCGGAAAAAAGAAGCTCTAAGCGTAGGCCGAGGAGGATTTGATTTGGGTGTCCTCCAAGTCATTTATGACGAAGTGTGCGTGCAGGGTATTAAATGGTGCATTTTTGTGTAATTCAGTTGAAGACATATTTCTAGCGTATTGACATGAACATATCTGGTAAAGATAATGTCTTGTCTGCTAGTGGAATCGATTAGATATAATTTAAGTTACTTCATGGGGTGCATTTTCGAACCATATGTCCGTGTTATATAATGAAATGCATTTTCAAGATATCTTAAGGTATTTTGTTGATTCCAAATTTATTTGCATATCACAATGTTCATTTCATATTCAGTATCGCTATAAACTAAGCCTCAATATGAAGCTTTATCCATGTGCCAGTGTCTCGTAGGCGTGTTTTTGCGTCATATTCCCCATATAAAAACGGCCTGCTCTGCTCCAACCCAGTTTAAAAGTAAAAATGTTACCGATAGGAACGGAATACAATGAAAGTTAGTAAAAATCACTGATACTTTTTTGTATTTTAATATCATGCATGATATGTGTTGTCATATGTACCATAGTACATTTTTGTAAATGAAAAACGCTTAAAATGTTGGTTCTGATATGTGCACATTGTTACTGTATCAAGTTTTAAGTCTTGAATGCTGTGGATTTCAGAGCTGTTTTCTATTAAGGTTTTACTGTACAGGAAATATTTTATGAATACTTAATTTTGTGTTTTCAGATACAAACTGAAAACAGCATTTGTTGGTGTGCATGTGCGTGTTGTTTTCATTGAATATCGTATTTGCGCTGTTCTTCTATTTATTATGTCATGCATGGAAAATCCATTTATACTAATTATAGATATTTTAGGAAAACCATTCTATTTTAAGGGTAGGGTATTTCCGCGTTTTATAAACGGAACCGCCATATTGGAATGAGTTGTTTAGGAGTGTAGTCCTGTGATTTTTACATAAAATCTGGACTTATACTTCACGACAAGACATCCTTACTCTTCATTATTGAAAGTATGTTTTACTTGATGAAATTGTTTTTCATTTCCTATAAATAAGAATAAAACTACATATTAATATTGTGTGATTCAATTCATTACAGTGAATGATCTGAACCGACTAATGTACATTTTAGTGATGATCTCATTTATAGAATACATCTGTTTATAGAAATTCGATTATGAGACTGTAATCATCATTTTACAATGGCTGCTGATGTTTTGATGAATACTTTTGAATTGTGAAAGATTTAAACACCTACACATACAATATACTGATATTTTTTTTTATTGTAATGTTTTTATTAATCACATCTGTTGTCATGAATTGACATGTATATCGGTGAACATGTACATTTTTGTACGTGTACATGTTATATAGAGTGTACTAGTACACTGTAATAACATAAATTCTTTTTGTCGTTTTTAAAACACTTCTCTCTAGTGTTATTCAAGTGTGTGTGTTAAATAAACAAATAACTACATGTACATGTAGTAGGTGTAGTCTAAAATAATATACTTTCAATTTGGGATTCTTCTTTATAAACAATTGTAAAAAAGTCTTTAAGTTATGCACCAGTCAATTGTTACCACGGCCCCCAAGGTCCTGGGGTATATCGGGGATAGCCGGGGAAATGGCCGTGCTTTTACCTTCCCGGTGGCCCCGCAGTGCCGGGTGAATGCGATGGTTTTGTATTCGCGCCAAATATAGTGGGAATGTGCCCGACTAAAGGTCCCTGGGGTGCGGGGGCATTTGGCGGGGATTTTACCACCAGTTCGTCTCAGCAAGGCGGGGATTTAACCCGGGCCTGACTGGACTGAAAGTCAAAGTTTCTGCTTTCCTGAACCTGGAGGGGCGGTGGTTACGATTGACTGGTGCATTATTAAGACTAGCTACTTAGCAAGTCTTTGATTTTAAGATGAACATCTAACCACTTTTAGTGTTTCCACTAGTCTAAAATAATAGATGTGTCATATGAGATTCTTCATATCAAAAATCGTAAAAAAATCTGTCAACGTACAATAATTTGGACTAGTGAAACGCTAGCCATTTATATCATGCCATGGTATCTATGGCATCTTGCTGTGCCCTTTCAACTACCGGATACATGCCATGCTGCGCTTTCTACATTTTACCTTCAAAATTCCATAGCAGTTGAACTACCCAATAACTAAATAAGGCAATACTTTTAGCATCTCTATATGTATTGTATGTTACTGTTACTTCAGGTTGGCAGGGTTTAACTGCAACTACAATGATGGCAACAGAGGTATGTACCTATAATAATTTTCTTTATTTTTTCAAAATACATGTGAAAATGTATGTTAAATCATGGATAATAAATACAAACAGTTCAAACACATTCTGAGTAGATTTCAGTTATTTTGTAGTGCAGTTGATATAAATATTTGAAACTATTTACTAGTTATCATCTACTAATGTGCTTGTATATATTTGCTTTGTTTATTATTTTTCAGAAGCCTCCGAGTCAGGGAATTGATTTGCCAAGCTTTAGTGAGTATTATTTTCAGATTGGTCATTTGGAAGTTTGTCTTATGCATGTAAAAAGTTGAGCTGTAAGTTTTGACAATGAATAACTTGAGCCACACAATTTATTCAAGTCCATTACGTCACTGATGAGTACAAGTATTAGTCATTAATCAATTTGGTGCCTCTTTTAGTCTTCATGGATTGCCTTGTCAGTGTTGTCAGAAGTTAAACCTTTTGTGAAGGGACTGTATTTCGGAAGCATCTTAATAAGTTATAATCATACCTTTTTTCTTAAAATCAAACCCTTTCTAAAAAATGTTTTATTCCACTGGTTGAAAGTGTTTTGCCTAAAGCAAAGTTAAGCAATTAAAATATGGAAACTATAAAAGTAAAATATTTTTTTTAATTAAAACATCATCCATTTTAAAGCATTCATATTTTCAAGATGTTACACCTAAGAAAAAAATATTTTGATAATTTCTGCTCCTGTAATATGACCCAGTTAAGGTCTGGGTTCTGAAAAGTTGTAGCCCCTTGAAGCTCCTGGGGTTTAAGCATTTTAAGAGCCATAGATTGCACTTGAACATACAATTAATAAGCACATTGTCATGCAATTACATAAATTTTATTGTATAAGAAGCACATGTTATTAGCGCTCTGTCATTCAGTAACAAATCATTTTTTATCGACAAAATATATGGGACTACAGTTGTGTTCATTTACCAAACATAATTTTAATATATACATTCCCATGTTTTTACCTTCAGATTTGTCACAGTTCATTAACTATGAGGATGGGAAAACAGCTGCAGACTTTATAAGCACTCTGCGTAATGGCCAGGGCCAATCAGTGGCCAAAGTGAAGGAAGAACACACTGAAGAAGAACAGAGTGTAGAGATACATATTGAGAATCAGGGTACGGCATTATCATTGTTTTGAGAAAGTCACACCATATTTAAAATTGTTAAGTAGTAAGACCATTACCAAGAAAATACTATATTTGGCATATAATTTTAGAAGTAAGAACAAGAAGTGTAGGACAGTTGACTGAAAGTCTTTAGATATGCCTTCGATGCCACCATAATGATTTTTCGCATAGTTACATTGTCTAACAAAAGAGGTTTCTTTCTATTAAATATATTAATTGGGCATCTTGATACCTATAAAGTTAAGTTTTTGCTAAAGAAATGGACGCCAGAAAGATTCCTTTTTTTGGCCTTACTGGAAATACACAAAAAAGATCACAACCTACATTGTTCCAACCCAATATTTTTTTTGGCAGTGAATACTTTTTTAACCTTATTGATTTTTATAATTATAATGGGGCATGAAAATGTGCAAGTGCTATAAATCTTAACACTTATGTCACAGAATCACCAGTTACCTACAGACAGCCTCCACCTCGAGTTCAAAGCACAAGGAAAGAGATGACATACACAATCGATCCTAATGAACTTTTACGTGGCGCCGAATTGTTGATTAAAGTCCCAAACGAGTACTCAAGGTTCCGATACGAGTCAGAAAAGACCAAAGGAAAGAAAGGCAGAACTAGGCATGTCGAAAATGATGATGCCGACAAACAATGCTTGATAGAGATAAAGGTTTGTAAACTTATTTATTTCACAATGTTTATGAAACAAATTATAATAACATTATATTAATCAATCTCATTGACACAATAATGTCATGTGAGAATGTGGTTTGTGCTGTTAACTTGTGGGGTGTAAACCGGAGGACCAACAGGAAACCCACTTGTCCTGTTTGGTGACCACAAACCAAACACACCGCCCAGGCTGAGAATCAAACCCGGGGATGCCTTGGTTGGCGCTAGGCTTATCTAACAACCAAGCTTTGAATTTAATATTAGTCTATCAAATTAAACTACAGTAACTTAATAGCTATGTATTTGTATGAATCATACTTGTGAATGTCCGTCCTGGGTGATAACCAGTACTTCCATTTTGAGAGGTCATGCGAAACTTTGTTTTGCTTGGACTTGATACTATATACCACTTGAGTTAAACTCTAAAGTGAAAAACTGAACCATAAAGACAGCTGCAAGTTTTTATTTTTTTAATTTGTTCTTTTTTGGTCTTTTAGTGAATGGCCACAATATAGGTGACAAAGTCTCAGCATTTCATTTAAGCCGTTCACACAAGCGTTGGTTTAACTTGGTTTGATTTTTTATTTAATAGTTTCTCTCTTGTTCTGCATGAATGGTTTTCATTACAGGTATCACAGTATGTCGGCACAGCTAAGGTGATAGCTTACTGCTGTGATGCCAATGGATACCTCCACCCCTTCCACTTGTTCGGTGACAACAGCTGTCATAGAGGAGTTTATGTACGCAGATTCAAATTCAGACCGGAAAAAGTCCACAGGTATTTGTACATGTAGTCATATAATTAATTTACTAATTAACAATCTTCCTGTGGTTAAGTAACGAAAATGAACAAAAGTTTGAACCAGAGGTAATCAAATAATATCTTTGTGGGTTAAATGGTACAGTGTGCCAAGACTTGAAATATTTTATAAGCTTGTCTATTTATTTTTTTAGAATAAAAGGCGAGGTATTGTCATAGCCTTGGCCACATTATTGCTGGAGTTCATATTCGAAGAAAATTTTCAACAAATATATATTATATACCTGGGGCGGTATTTATAAAATACATACATGCATCAGTCATTTCTTAACTTAAGTCATTTTTCTAAAATTTTCATAGTCAAATTAATAGAAAAGTATAAGTGTTTTAAACATAAAAGTATATACTTTCAATCAAGTCAATACAAATGGAGTATTGGAGATAGTTTCTCTATATTGTATTATATGATTAGTGAGATGCGCAACTTAGGAAATTACTTAAGTTAAAAAATGATTTCAGATGTCTCAAGTAAGGTCATGTTTCTTGAAATGAAGTTGATAAAATGAATGATTTATGCATAATTTTTTTAATAAATTCGTGACTTTATTCGTCATCATGGATGACATTGATTGTATTTGTTTGTTCTTCAGACTGACTGGTGTTTCTGTTGTCATGCCGACAAAGGGACAGAAGGAAAAAGACTATCTTTCCGAGAAACAAGGTTACCTGGAAGGCGAGTTGCATTGTAAAGTTAAGACTAACCGTAAGTATTCTTAGTTTTTATTTAATACAGTGTGGGGCCATTTTATCAAAGCATGTTTTATAGTATCACTATTTGTCAAGGCGACAATGCCTGTTGCGTATAATATGTGGGTATGTGTATCAGTGTGTCCGTCCGGACTTAACCTTGTCCAGGTTGTATACTTATCATGCATTATAGGATTTGGAAAATACTTGCCATAATGTTTCATCATGATAAAGCGATGTGTCACATACAAGACCCCAGGTCTGTACTTCAAAGGTACAAGGTCACACTTGAGGTTAAATATCAAAATGAGTACTGTTGATAGGACTGGTCCTGACTGAACTTGTCTTGGCTGTTTCTTGACCACGCATTATAGGATTTGAAAAAAACTTCCTGTGAAGGTTTATTATAATAAGGTGGCATGTCGGGCACAAGACCAAGATCTGTTCCTCAAAGGTCAAGGTCACACTTATAGATCGAAAGTTGAAATGAGTACTTTTGATACATTTATAGTTTGAGTACATGATAAATTTAGAGGTGCACCTGTATTTTATATAAAACACCTAGTAGAATGTAACCAAATGCTATGTCATTATAAACATAACTTTTTTTGTTTGCAGAAACTATTGTCTTTGACAAGCAGCTGGTGCACGTGAAAGTTGTTGTGATGTTGGAGGAGAGTGGAAAGATATTACAGGGAATATCTACTGCTCTCAACAATAGAAGTAAGTAAAACACTCATTAAAGAATAATACAACCCGCAAATAAACTGTTTCTCTGGTAGCTCGATTACCATTACTACATGTATATTATAATTGTTGAATTTTGATGCCTGGTAATCCTATATAATTTGATATCACGCCTCAAACATAATTGACGCAAGCCATTGGTCCAGGACTGTTCATAAGGTGACCCCATATTTTCCATATTAGGTCACCAAATTTATATTGTACCACAATGGCGTCTATTTTCCGATTCCGATGAATATTCTGATGAATAAATGAAACATTTAAACAATGTGATATACACATGACGGGGTTAGTAGGTGACCTGGTACTGGCGATATGGGGAGCAGGAAACCATATTCGGGTTGGAGCTTCGCTCTCACCCAATATGGTTTCTTTTGCCCCGTATTTTCCATATCAGGTCACCTAGTAACCCCGTAACTTATAGTATCTTTTGAAACAGTATTACTTTCCGATTACTAAAATATAAAATATTTGACCAAAAGTACAATCTGCATGAAGATGTTATAATTTGTATTATTGCTCTTTACTTCAACTGAAGGGAGACACGAAATTACCTATTTTACAATTTTGTTTGTTATAATATTTTATGTCAATTTTTACATTTTCTTCTACTGTTTATTTAATACGGGCCCTTGTACTCGTTGTTCGAAGGAAACAGCATCCAGCAATAAGGATGATGCTATATGCTATCAACCTTCGTCACAATCAAGCTAAAAAAGTTAAATCTAACATTCAACCTTTTCTTTATTTCAGAGCAGGGAACCGAGTTCCGTATTGATGATATACAGCCTTGCTCAGCACCGGCCTGTGGGAACCAATCCCATAATTTTTGGAAAAACAAGGTGCTTCTGGTTGTGTCAGACAAGACATTCTTCCCTGGTGGTAAGTGCTTGTGTGCTTTTTAACTAAAATATTTGACTGTAATTTTACTTGTGATACACTTCTTACTAGTAAATGTTACCCAAAAGCCAAAATAACTATTCTTTCAGGTTAAATACAAAAAAACCTATTCAGTACTACAAGAATCATGAAAGATAATCCCTCTCCCCCAAAACAATATGTTAATAGATTTTTATCTTACTTATTAACAATTACCCGGTATAGTTAAGCTTTGTAAAAGTGCAGATATGACTTAAATTTGTTAGCATCAATGAGTTTCATTTCACAAGGAATTACATACATTCTCTTTCCACAGAACCTGGCATCATTATAAGACAAAGGGATGAGCTTGGGAAAGTGGTGTGGGAAACAATGATGAAAGGGGATGACCTCACAGTTGTCAAGAAGGTATAAAAACTCTTTCTCAAAAATCTGGTCAAAGTTGAAGAATGTAATTCTTAATAAGTTATGAGTAAAACAACATTGTATAATGGAACGCATAGGTGAAAGTATGAGTAAGAGATGGAAAAAACATTTTTTTCATATAGAGCTTTGTTAAAGTTAACAGCATTGTTAACATGATCTTTGTTAACTTTCAAACCTTTATAACTTTGGAAGTTTTATTGACACATTTGTGATCTGCAGTTTTACTAACAATATATCAGACAACTTTTTCAGCTAAACATATATTAAATAGTTCACCTTTAAAAGTTAACAATGATTCTGTTAACAACGCAAATATCTTTGTTTTAATTCATTATTTCATGTATTAAGACAATGAACTAGCCAATTACTAATGCATCTAGGCTTGTGGTTGCTAAGAGTGCTTTGATCTTGTCTAAAATAGAATCCCATTTCCACAGGCTGTGGTGAAATTTGTACCGCCCCCATATCGGAACCCGGATATCATGCACGATGTCGAAGTAGAGGTGTGTCTTGCGGACATGAAGACAAAAAAGGAGACTGCCCCGATTCCCTTTACCTACACAGGCGCAGGTAGGTAACCAAGGAATTATCATTAATTTTTCATTTATTCAAGTTCATCTTAATATGATTGTGATGTCAACCATAAGTTTGCCTATCTCAAGCGGTTTTGGGTTCGACCCAAACCAGAGGTACGTTCTATTGGCCTCCCAGAAAGGAAAGCAGTATTCGTTAATATCAAGAAGTCAAAAGAAAGAGGGATACTGGTCTCATTGCCAAAGAGGTGGAAAAAAATCACTGGATGCAGCGTCCAGGTGTCTTCACAGTCAAACTAAAATAATTTAGTATAATCTAACCTTAAGGCTTAAGCTGATACAGAAAGGGTAAAATCAACACCATTGACTACTTTTATGTTATATTAAGACTTAACTTAGTGAGGTCTTAGTTCGGTGAAAATTTTATAGAATCACTCCAGGTTTTTGACACATTTCAAAATTGCAAGACACTTTTTGTTCAGATGAGTATGGAATGCAGAACAAGGCCAGAAAGAGGAAGTTGACGATGGATGATCATAACGGCTTTGCTTCAGCCCTCTCGGGTAAGAGTTTTGTCTTAATTATATTGTTGTTCACAGCAATGTTGGTTTTGAATAATTACCCAGTTTTATTTTTGTTGGCCATAAGTCTAAGAGGTAAATACTGAAGTAGAATACTTCTGTGTACACATTATGATTCAATAGTGCATGTACACATTAGGATTAAATAGTGCATGTATACATTATGATTAAATAGTGCATGTATACATTATGATTCAATAGTGCATGTATACATTATGATTCAATAGTGCACGTATACATTATGATTCAATAGTGCATGTATACATTATGATTCAATAGTGCACGTATACATTATGATTCAATAGTGCATGTATACATTAGGATTAAATAGTGCATGTATACATTATGATTCAATAGTGCATGTATACATTAGGATTAAATAGTGCATGTATACATTATGATTCAATAGTGCACGTACACATTAGGATTAAATAGTGCATGTATACATTATGATTCAATAGTGCACGTATACATTAGGATTAAATAGTGCATGTATACATTATGATTCAATAGTGCACGTATACATTAGGATTAAATAGTGCATGTATACATTATGATTCAATAGTGCACGTACACATTAGGATTTAATAGTGCATGTATACATTATGATTCAATAGTTTATGTACACATTAGGATTAAATAGTGCATGTATACATTATGATTCAATAGTGCATGTGCACATTATGATTTAATAGTGCATGTACACATTATGATTAAAAGTGCATGTACCCATTATGATTAAATAGTGCATGTACACATTATGATTAAAAAGTGCATATACACATAATGATTAAAAAGTGCATATACCCATTATGATTAAATAGTGCATGTGCACATTATGATTAAATAGGGCATGAACACATTATGAATAAATAGTGCATGTACCCATTATGATGAAATAGTACATTTACACATTATGATTTAATAGTACATGTACACATTATGATTAAATAGTGCATGTACAAATTATGATTAAATAGTGCATGTACGCATTATTATAACTATAGAAATTGTGAGAATAAATAATTTCACATGTCCATTTAAATGTTAAGATAAACATTGCAAAACAATGACATTCATTTTATTTTGTAATCCTATTCAGACCAGGAAAGTGTTGAGTTTGGGCAGCGGGCGGCGAGTGCGTACAAGAAAAGGAGGGCCCTGATGCGTCCTAGCGAATCTGATGGTAGGTAACAACAATCCGGCATGGCTTAAGTTGTATTTCTTATTTATATGTGTAAGTGTTATTAAAATTAATGCGATGATAGTTGAAAAAGCCAAACATGTTTAAACAGCCTTTAGTGTGAAACTTCTTTACTCTAGAATTCCACGATATTAAATATGTGGCCTGTCCATAGCGCCCATCATTTTTCTGGTAAAGAACACCATGACCTTGACACCACTAAAGATTCAGGGGTTATTGACAATGACTTAAGACTAAGCTTGAAGACTATTCACTAGAGTTTTTGATATGAAAAGAAATTTTGAAAGCATGTTTCTGTGAACATTTGCAAAACTTTCACTTTAATTTATTAATAACTTTTCAGAATCCAGCAGTGAGGGTAGCAGCTTAGCTGGTCAGAGTTACACAATGATGACTTCTGTCCAAGTCACTGATGACAACACTGCAATCTCGGTGCAGGGAGGGACACATGAAAACATGGATGTTGTTCTGCACACTGCCCAGCAAGGCAAGAATGTGCCATTTTCAAGCTACACAAGTGCGGTCCAGCCACAGGCTGGTCAGAGTTTCTCCCAGATGTTGAGCGATTCGGAGACCCACACGCCTGCACCACTGTCTGGGGGTTTCGCGCCAGAACAGACTCAGGCCCAGACGGCTACAAGCCAGGTTTATCAGACTGCAACCACTGAACAACAGGGCACAACTTCTGGGTATGATACGAACATACAGACAGCAACACCGGCTAATTCACAACTTGCTGGCACAAGTAACACAGAATTGTCCAATCAACTGGCAAGTCACGGGGGTGTTACCGTGGTACGTGATGACATGTTTCCTAACCTGCCAAAGTTGAAATCAAATCAACAGCTATTGCTGATCAATGGACAGTTTGTGGTTCTCAATGATGACACCGTTGAACCAGAAGAAACCGAAATTGAAAACCAGCCATCAGTTTCGACACAAAGCCAACCACAACAGAATAAGGGCAACTTGTTTAACAACTTTGCTGTTCCACGGAGACCAGCTACAACAGAGCTCTCCCAGTTGTCTGTTAACCATGGAAACCAGCCTCAGCTCCAAAGAAACACAGCACCTTTGCCACCATCCATCAATCAGACACTTGCCCAACAAAATTCTTCAGATCTTATGAGCAGTGGTCTGCAGGCACTTCTCGCCTCATGGAAGCCTGGTCCAAACCCTACACAGCAGCCACAACAACAACAACAACAACAACAGCTATTGAGCAGTGGTCTGGCAACTCTTCTTGCTGGCATGCCAGGCCCGAATCCTACACAACAGGCACTACAAAACCAACAGATAATGTTGCAGCTAATGACCAATATGCAACAACAACTACAGCAGCAGCAGCAGCAGAACCTACAACAACAGCAGCAGTCTTATGAAGATCCGATACAGGGACAGGATGATCCCTTAAGCGACAGTGATTTGGAATGCGATGGGAGAGTTGATTCCTTTGGAGTGCAGGAAGTGGTGATTGACAGTAACGCCACTGATGACGAACAAAATATCACCCCTGATTCTGTTCAGCAGATAGCCAGTGTAAACAAATCCAATGTAAATAAATACCCTTACCCTAGCAAGGGAAAAGGTTCTAAGAACATTAATAACTCTAAGTCGACAAAAAAGACTGAAAATACGCAACCAATGAGAAGATCCCGTAGGGGTTCCACAAAAATACCGACTTGTGTATTAGACACCAAAGACAATGAAGGGGATAGATCTGACGATCACATGAGTGCAGACGGCGAGAGTTGAAAGTGAAATTGATGTAGTTCGAGGTTTTGGAATTGATATTGTAGACATGTTTGAAATCAATGTGATGCTGTATCATATCTATAAAAAAAGGTTTGGAGTGTGCTGTTCTTGCCCGTAGGGTATGTTGGACAAGTATTCTGTATAGGTTCAGGGCTAAACAGATAAAGCCATGATTTCGTTTCTTTCTTTTGGTGGTATTTTGACACGGGAACTAATTGTGTACATTTACATTTCTAGCTGAAAAAAATCAAACCTAAATACTACAAAATAAAGTATTTGCAGGTATGATAAGTGTCATACCTTTATGTAGGTACAGAGTTAACAGATATGTAAATAAAGTGAAGCCATGTTAGTGCTTTTTCCATGTGGTCACCTGGTGTCATGTGAAAACTGTAGATACCTAACTACTCATTTGAACACCTTTAAAAGTGACATAACGGTATGGTGCCATGATTATGCTTTTTCCATGTGGTCACTTTGTGTCATGTGAAAACTGTAGATACCCACCTTCTTCTGTGAACACTCTTAAAAGTGACTGAACAGTGATTGTGTTCCTTCCATGTGGTCACCTCGTGTCATGTGAAAACTGTAGATATCTACATGTACCTACTTCTGTGAACACTCTTAAAAGTGGCTGAACAGTGATTGTGCTCCTTCCATGTGGTCACTTGGTGTCATGTGAAAGCTGTAGATATCTACCTACTCCTGTGAACACTCTTAAAAGTGACTGAACAGTGATTGTGCTCCTTCCATGTGGTCACCTCGTGTCATGTGAAAACTGTAGATATCTACATGTGCCTACTTCTGTGAACACTCTTAAAAGTGACTGAACAGTGATTGTGCTCCTTCCATGTGGTCACCTCGTGTCATGTGAAAACTGTAGATATCTACATGTGCCTACTTCTGTGAACACTCTTAAAAGTGACTGAACAGTGATTGTGCTCCTTCCATGTGGTCACTTGGTGTCATGTGTAAGCTGTAGATATCTACCTACTCCTGTGAACACCCTTAAAAGTGGCTGAACATTGATTGTGCTTATTCCATGTGGTCACCTCGTGTCATGTGAAAACTGTAGATATCTACCTACTCCTGTGAACACCCTTAAAACTGGCTGAACATTGATTGTGCTTGTTCCATGTGGTCACCTCGTGTCATGTGAAAACTGTAGATATCTACCTTCTCCTGTGAACACCCTTAAAAGTGGCTGAACAGTGATAGTGCTTCTTCCATGTGGTCACCTGACATGACATGAAAGCTGTGAAAACTAACCTGATCATGTGAACACTTTTAAAAGAAAGCTACGTGCCTGAACTGAATAAAGTCATTCATGTATGTGTTATTCCGAGCAGTTGTGTGAACTCCCAATGACAACTGTTAAATTGGGGTAAAAAAGCATTCAAATTTAAGACTTGTGTTTTGCCGATGGAGACTTGACCATGCGTATTCAGTAGATCATTTTGTTCACTTGTTTGTCTAACTCCATACTGTGGCATATCAAAGTTACTTTTGGTGCTAGGTCAATTAAACATCTAGCGATCAGTCTGGTTTTATAAAAGAAAGAAATAGGCACATTAAAGCAGGCTGTGAAATATTTTAACATACCTGTAATGAATTTCATTAAAATGTTAAAATTTGTTTAAATTAAAGTTTGTTAAAAGTATTTAAAGTTTGTATGTATTTATCATCATATCATGAATTTGAATCAAAATAAAATAATGTTTTGACCATCTATTGCATTTAATTTAATGAAGACAGAAGGGCTCCCATTGGTCACCATGAGGGCAAAAGGGTGCCAAAAATAAGGAGAGGGTGCAGCACCCTTCCATAACTGCTACCTTGTGGGCTCGGCCCAAGATTGACGCAAATCCATTTTCAGTATAATATGAGAAGGCCTTGCTAAGCACTGGTCATACATTTTAGGTTTTTGGGTTTGTATGTTTAAGAACATCTATTTAAGTTTAAACATATTTATTTTACAACAATTGCGAAACAAGTTATTACAACATTATATTAATCACTCTTGTTGGCACGATTTTACGCGAGAGTGTGGTCTTGTCTCGTGTTGTGGGGGGAACCGGAGAACCTGGAGAAAACCCACTTGTCTGGCTTGATGACCACAAACCAAACTCACATCTATCTGAATGTTGTTGGGTTTGTGTGGGTTTTGTGGATGTCGGGCTACAGTGACATTGGTGTCATTAAAACCTCTCTGTATATAATGCATGCTTATAACCATCTGTGATATGAAAACAATTTATGTATGGTATTCTTAGTTGTAAATTTTATATCAAACAAGGTATAATATTTGAACACAACGATTAAGATCTAAATCTATCCCGTTTAAAAGATCTAAAAACTAAAAAAAAAAATTGAGTTTAGGGCAACAGTCTCAAAAATGTTGTGTCTCAAGTGCCCTGTTTGTAGTGCAACCATCAAGGGAACTGTGAAGGTATACATCGTTGTGAGATAGAATTGTATTGGAAAAACTAAGTGCTAGAAATTTCTCTTGCTACAAGGGCTGACAGAGGAAATATATTGTATTAATATTACATTTTATGTACACAAATTTGTGCTTTGTTTTGTTCAGAATTCATATCAAAGCGGAATCTGTAATTTTATGACAGCTGACAGGTTAATAGTTCAAAACTCATTAAAATCATGTATAGGATTGCATTGTATTGACATTTAAATGTCGATCAATATCTTGGCAACTGTCAAAGGATTGTAAAACAAATATGTTCAATATTCAAGGAATTCGCCAACTTTCAATATCATATTTATCTTCTTGGCACGTACACAAAGAAATCTGACCTAAAATATATATTTAGACATTAATAACACTCGCATGACTCGAGCTATTTTAAGTCTTTAGGTGGGATCCTAGTCTGGTTTTCCGATATCAGTATGGATTCCCAAGATTTAAGCAGGGTTTAGAAAACAGTGTGTTATTTTTGGGGATTTTTTTTTGTCTGAGTAATACAATAAACACATTCATGAATCTTTACTTTAGACATTAAAAAAAAACAAATGTGAAAAATTTGTACAATTACGTCACTTTTACAAACACATCACATTCTTTCCTTATAATCCTTCTCAGAGCAATGTTTTGAAGTTCTGACTAGATATGTTTCATATTTTCTGGAGCTCAAAGATGCAATGCTAAACTAAGTCCTTATGACATTTGTTAATGATTTCCTATTATATCTGAGTCCAATACATTTTGAATGTTTATGAAATATTGGCCGACTGTTCAGAACTTTGTTAAAGTTAACTACAATGTTAACAGCAACATTGTTAACTTCTAATTTAGGTTAACTATTTTAAAATGTGCTTATATATTGAACTATAGCATATACAGCTGAAAAAGTTGTCTCAATTGTTTAAAGAAAGACTAGTACTACAGAATTTTTATTTGTGTTTCCATGAAGTTTCCAGTGAAGTATACATTTGGAGTTAACAATGATGAGGTTAACAATTTTGTGAACTTTAACAAAAAGTTTTAACTATTTGGAGTTAACAATTTGGTTAACAACGTTGTTAACGGTTACAAAGTTCTGAACAGTCTAACCATTGTTAATGTATTGTTTTTGTTATTTATTGGATTCAGAGGATTTTTTTGTGAACTTTAACAAAAAGTTTTAACTATTTGGAGTTAACAATTTGGTTAACAACGTTGTTAACTGTTACAAAGTTCTGAACAGTCTAACCATTGTTAATGTATTTTGTTATTTATTGGATTCTTTATCACATTTTATACCTATGATAACATGGTTATGACTTTTATGTTTACATACATGTTATGTCATCAGTATTGTACAGTGGTTAAGACTATTGTATTACATACAGACATGTACTATTTATGGCTATCATTTACTAGTTAAAAAATTGTGAATGCAAACATATACCAGTTCTAAAATAAACCCTGAAATAGCTATTTTTAAAGATGACTTCATTCTGAAAGTCGTCACTAGTGTATCAGTTACATTGATGTCTCAAATTGCTGAGGTAAATGTCATGTCATTATCTAAAGGTTTGAAGATATTTATGAGAGAAGTTTTTGTATTAATACGCAGTTTCTTTTTACCACTAGTATAATTCATTTTTACATTATAAAATTGATTGCATTGACGCATGTATATTTATTTGTTTGGATGTTTTGTGGATTTATTGCTTTGAATCATATCATGAAATAAAGCATTATTATTTGTGTAATCTTCTGTTGTTACTTTTAAATCTTCAATCGAGATATTATTATTGGCCGTATTGTTTTAACTACTAGTCTTGCGGTCTTTGGTTTATAAATATAAGAAAAGGGGTAGACAAAATATTAGAAATATAAGAAAAGGGCTGGACAAAATATGCGATGTGGGCATCCTGTCAAATATATTTACATTTCCAGAGGTGAAATCATTATTATACTTCAATTTCAATCAAAGTCAATTTATTTAAATGAAAGAACGTCACATTCTTCTCTGAATCTGAGTCTACACTTGGACTTGAGACTGTTTGTAGTCATGGCACCTTGGGTATCTGATTATGCATATATGAACACTATCATGAGTATGTTTGCTGTAACAATGTATTTAGAAACAAAAGGCAAATTATATTTTGAATTTTATTTTCATATCTATGGCATTTCTCTATAACATAGCAATACATTTACATGTACATACACAATAAAAATTACAGACTAAAATACAATTGGACGGCATCTATAATCTTACACTAACACAATGGAAAATAAAATTACATAACCTATGTCTAACATTAAATTCAGAAGTTCAGGCCCAAATTTTTCCAGCAATCTTCAGTCCCTAATAACAGGATCAAAATGAACTCACTAATTTTAAAGGGTATAGAGTGAGTTATTTTAAGACTTTAAAAGAAAATTTGCTTGAAGATAATCATGATAAACACTGCTTGGGTTTATAAAATCGGTTTAAGCGAGTAATTTGATGAAATTATATGATACTTAAACCTGTTAAATATAAGAAATTGGGGTCAGATCTATTTAGCTTACAAGTACATATACAAAATAAATAAAAATAAAAATAAAATATATATCACAGATAAATTCACTTTCATGCTTTCTGTCACTTTTATTTTCTGACATAAGAGAGACTGGGAAACACTATGTCATACCTGTACGTTTACCTACACATTCATGTAAAACTTGCAGTCGAGTTTGAGAAATTTCACTTGTAGGCTCACTGATACTTGCACAGATCACTTTCCACATGCATAGTCACACACATGTATTAACTTGATGATGTCGAGTACAGAAAGAAGTCCACCAGCCAATTGTATTTAACTGGATAAGTTATCCACAGCTTATCTTTTGGCTAGTTTGCACAAATAAGCAATTTTGATTGGTCAACAGTCATTATTGGATAAATATTGACCAATCAATAAAACATTTTGGCTAACTTTAACCAAACCAAAGAAGTATAACCAGTTTTATATAATTGTCTGCGGATACCCATAAAAGTACAGTCAAACCCCATTGACATTTCAAGCCAAGCAGGAATGCTTACCATACATTCAGTAGAAAGAAATCAGTCCTTTACATTCAGTAAGACCAACGAAGATATCGAGCCATGCAAGTTAGAGACAAACAGGTTGGACTGTAGTGTTTTTCAATCTCTCCATTGTTTCAACAATGTCAGAATATATAGAACCCTAAAAATATGTAAACTTCACAAACTATTCATTATATACAGTTTGAATGATATATTGTGTAGAAGCTAAGTCATCAAACGGATGCTGGGAATGATTTTCAGCCATGTTTTCTTGAAGCACATGGTTTAAGATGAGCGTGCCATTCAGACTCAGCTTTCAACAGGTACCTGGAAAATATAAAAACAGTATTTATTATATGCTTATGGTGGTTTATGGAGATTGATCAGTGAAATAAAAATTGATATTACACTGTTGCAAGCAGTGAAAATATCAATTTGATATTTTTCACTGGTATGAAATATGAGCCCGTTCTCACGTCCAGATCAATCATCAGCACCAACAGGGCTTGAACACAATTTCACTGACATCATATCGGTCATATCTTTTTAATTGGACATATAATAAAAAGAAAAATTGTTTCTGTGTACGATTGCAAAATATTTCTCCTACGCCACTTGTGAAATATAACTGTTGATGCTCACTCAGTAAAATATATTGTGATCTTACTCTGCCATTTAATTCGCTAAGGCTTTCAATATATCTTGAATTTTATTCTTTGGAAAACAAAGAAGCTGAAAAAGACTTTCCAGCCATGCAATACCTCTTGTTTGTTGTGAGGCAGGCAGTATGGTCCAATCACGTTAAATGAGACTTCCTTCATGTCCAGCGGCGCGTGTGTCATGTCAGCGGAGAGCAGGAATGCCAGAATACCCCGTCGGAACCTTGCCTGACGGAACTTTTCTATCTCCTCAAGTCGAAGCTGTATTCAAAAGAGAAAGGAATTTTTTTTTAATCCTTGTATTAATGATACAACAGCCTTTGTTTCTATTTCTTACAGTATGCTATAATCTTGATATTATTCTCTCTTTTTTTTTTCTTTTTTTCTTTTTTTCATATATTTTTTTCTTTTAGTAATTATTATCATGAGATCCCATGGAAGGTGATAACATATAATGTTGTTGTTGTTGTTGAGTTTTTAAAGGTCTGCCAACACCCTATAACAACTGCATTATGGCTTGACCCCGTCATACCCCAAGTGTGACTTAAACAAAATTTTGAAGCCAAAGAGGGAGTTTTACCCCCATCGGTTGATGGGATATTCACCAAAGGAGTAATTTTGTATCCAAAATGCAACATATAATGTTAACCCTAGAAAGTTTGTCAACTGAAGCATTCTTATACCGAATATAAATTGTTAAAATTGGGTTTAAAGGATGTAAAGGGAGATAATGCTCTTAAGCTGATTATTCATCACTTATATATAGCCATATGGTAAAGGGAAGTTGGGAAGGGAGGTAATTCACGATATATATATATATTAATATTTACGTTAATGCTAGATAATCTTCTAACTGTATATTTGCTAAATTTTGCAAGGGTTTAATATTCAAGAATAAATCAGGTTGGGAAATATTAAACTTAAAAATAGTAACTTACTGTTATTTTCCAATGAGTATGCGATGTCATTGTGTATATATTTAACCACGAACATTTGGCTAAAATTAAAAACTTGTGTTAAAAAAGGACCTCAAGAAAATAAAAACATTCTACAGTACTCACGAGTTCATTATGATGATCCCCACTGTTGTAAGGTGGCAGTGCGGCTGACTTGCTCAGCGGGTAAACCGTCTCCATGACGATATTCTGCCATTGTGTCTTCATGAACTCAACGTCTCGCTGTAGAAAAGGGGAGATAATTAAGATAAGAATTTGTGGCATAATTAATGTATCATTTACATAAAAATATTTATTTCGCGGTAATAGGTGCAACCACAAGCAATCACATTCCAAGTCTTATATATAATATTATTTAATACTTCAAACATGAAAAAAAACATAGCTTTAGTTTTGTACACCAGTAAAGTTATATGAAGTGACAGAAAATGGGAATCTTTTGTTTATATTCCTGTGAAATACTTAATTACCATAACATGTTTATACATGAACATAAACATTATAATGTCACCCTTGTGCAAAAACGCAATAACTGCATATAGAAATGGTAACAGTTATTGAGTTATTGCATTTAGGTGCCACTTTGGCATTGTTATTTTGGGTTTCAATCAGGAATTGCTGAAAAAACAACAACAAGCAACTATCATGCAAGGGAGTTAAAAACAATGATGTAATAAAGTATCAAACATGGAATTAAAGGGACTAAACACCAGATGATACAATTGCAAGAAAAAAAGAAAATTATCAAAAACTGACATTAGATGGATATCGTTGTGTACAACGCATTGAATGTTACTTCCTGATGTATCACATCGCTTTTGGCACAGTCTCATGTATCTTTCACAGTTTTTGCGTATTTATCCAATTCGAAATTCACATGCTTTGTCTACCAAGTAAATACAAGAAAACTTAAAAATATTTTTGGTATATGTATCTGTCCTTACTACATTACTTTCTCATGCTAAATATACACACTATAAACTGAAGACCATGCACTATTTCAAAACAGTTAACTCGAAAGCCGATATTGGGACCATCTGGTGTCTAGTCCCTTTAACAACTCAGGTAACATTTCTGAAACAATCAACCTGGAAAAAAATGTATAAACTGTCCTCAGGGCCACTTTTTCCTTTCAAAATCTTCAAAGAAAAATATCATAACTTGTTAACATTGATGAGTGATTAATAAAAGTATAAATAAAATACTTCTGGATGCAGAAAAGGGTAACATGATGCTCGAGCGGTAGGGATATGCTGATTTATCAAAATCCCTTGGGGCTGTATTCAATAGCCACCTTAGATCTCACTTAATTTCAAAATCAGAATCCAAGCATTTTGATTGGACTGTAAAAATAACTGTCCAATGGACTGAACGTAATCATTAAGAAGTGTCTATGAACAAGGATAAGAACAATTTGAATACTGCCCCTTGTCTCATGATAAAATCCCCTGAATTTCTGAACCAAAATGTCAAAATTCCCTAGAATGGTCTCCAGAAATATGGCATTTTTGTAGTTATGTGTAAAATTGCAAAATTGGTTGTTTAGAATTTTCCATTTGGTTTAAAAGAGTTTCTTTCAGCTTAAGAAGAAAGATAGCAAAATAAGGCCATACTAGATGGTTTCTATGTTTATCGTCAGGTTTCAATTGCTTAATCTACCTATCAGTCAGAAATTAAACCAATTACCATATGAAGCAAATCTTATTCTCCTTACAGTAAATGCAAGCCCAGATAGCATCACGCATGGATATGATAAAGGAAGTATTACATACATTTGCAGGTCTATGAATTTAGAAAGTTATCCCTGTTAATGATATATTTATGTTAACGATGTATTTCTTTCTCCCTTTTAATGATATATTTCTTTCTTCCTGTTAACGATATATTTCTTTCTTCCTGTTAACAATATATATTTCTTTCTCCCTGTTATTTTTTCCATGTAAATGATATATTTCTTTCTCCCTGTTAATGATATATTTCTTTCTCCCTGTTAATGATGTATTTCTTTCTCCCTGTAAATGATGTATTTCTTTCTCCCCGTTAATGATATATTTCTTTCTCCCTGTTAATGATATATTTCTTTCTCCCTGTAAATGATATATTTCTTTCTCCCTGATATTTCTTTCTCCCTGTTAATGATATATTTCTTTCTCTCTGTTAATGATATATTTCTTTCTCCCTGTAAATGATATATTTCGTTCTCCCTGATAAGATATTTCTTTCTCACTGTTAATGATATATTTCTTTCTCTCTGTTAATGATATATTTCTTTCTCCCTGTTAATGATATATTTCTTTCTCCCTGTTAATGATATATTTCTTTCTCTCTGTTAATGATATATTTTTTTCTCACTGATAGGATATTTCTTTCTCCCTGTTAACAATATATTTCTTTCTTCCTGTTAACTATTTATTTATTTCTCCCTGTTAACGATATTACTTTCTCCCTTTTAATGATATATTTCTTTCGACCTTATTAACAATATATTTCTTTCTTCCTGTTAACAATATATATTTCTTTCTCTCTGTTAATTTCTCCCTGTAAATGATATATTTCTTTCTCCCCGTTAATGATATATTTCTTTCTCCCTGTTAATGATATATTTCTTTCTCCCTGTTAATGATACATTTCTTTCTCTCTGATAATATATTTCTTTTTCCCTGTTAGTGATATATTTCTTTCTCTCTGTTAATGATATATTACTTTCTTTCTGTTAATGATATATTTCTTTCTCTCTGTTAATGATATATTTCTTTCTCTCTGTTAATGATTTATTTCTTTCTCCCTGATAAGATATTTCTTTCTCCATGTTAATGATATATTTCTTTCTCCCTGTAAATGATATATTTCTTTCTCCATGTTAATGATATATTTCTTTCTCTCTGTTCATGATATATTTCTTTCTCCATGTTAATGATATATTTCTTTCTCTCTGTTAACGATATATTTCTTTCTCTCTGTTAAGGATATATTTCTTTCTCCCTGATAAGATATTTCTTTCTCCCTGTTTATGATACATTTCTTTCCCCCTTTTGACAATATATTTCTTTCTCCTTGGCAAAGGTATATTTATTTCTCCGTGTTTACTATATATTTCTTTCTACGTGTTAACTATATATTTCTTTCTCCGTGTTTACTATATATTTCTTTCTCCGTGTTTACTATATATTTCTTTCTCCATGTTAGCAATATATTTCTTTGCTTTATACAGATTTTGGTACATGGTTTATTTTTCATTACAGAAGCTGGAAACCGTAACCAGCCAAATGAAGCTGAATTTGGCATAGCCTCGGCTGAAACAATTCCCTAATCTATAAAGAATATTGACAAAAAAATGAATTCAGTTGTCAAGAACAATGGTGCTTGCACATCAAAACTGGGATTTCTTGGCTGAAAATGACAGGTTAATACAAAAAGCTCTATAGTATATTTTTGCGGATTCTTAAAACATTTTCAATGAACATGTTATGCATGGCAAGTGAACAGGCGGTAGGGTTGATAACTGTGAATTTTAAATCTTAACATTAACAAACACACATGCTTACCTCACTCTAGAAAAACAAAAAGATATGAGTAGATCACTAGTAAATATATCGGATGATTTCTGCCAGTTTGTACTTTCACCGTGAATATAAAAAAAAATGCTATGTGGCGGGTCGAAAATTATTATTTTGTATTTTCGCTCCACCATTTGGTGTATTTTTGTATAGTCCTGTTTTCGTATTTTCGAGGTAAAAAATACAAAATGGCTGAAATCAGCCATCATAGTTATATGTTCCATTATAACTGAGTGAAATCTTTCATGCAACAAAGTACAATGTAACTAGCTCATTAAATAAAATTACTTTCTGTGAGAAAAGAACAACACAATTAGACAACAATTTTAAGTTCTCTCCAGTTACAAAATATATCTACAGCATAATATTTTGAATGTATAAGATAAAACTTTCCGTTGCACATTCAATATTTGAGTTTATAGAAGTCATCCCGCCCCTATATGGCTGCATTTTGGCTTGATCCATCACATCCCCTGCCAAAGAGGTTTTTTTAAAGCTGAAATGCTATTGATACCATGATGAATGACATCTGAAGGGGTTAACAGACCTAACATTTTGTAAAGAAGGAACAGCCACCTTTTTTAATGCAACCCAACTGATCTCAGTGGAGCCTCCATCAATGGCTGACTTTATAATTTAAGTCAGCTTCCAAGGGAGCCCCATTCCCTGATTGCAACATGCATGTGCCAGCGGTGGAGAGAGAAAGCAATCTTTACCTCAAAATATTGTACAGTAGTTTGCAGTGATTCATTTTGTTGTGCATCCAGGCCCCGATTTCTCTAAACTTCTTAAGTCCCTTATAACAGGATTAAGCTTTTGTTTTTCAATACCTTGTGTAATATTTACTTCTTTAATAAGAGTTTTTATACTTTAAATAGGAATTATCTTAATGGTAATCATAATAAACCATTTTTCATGGCTAATTGAAATAAGCTACTTAAACCAGCAGAATGCATTGTTTTCCTCTTTGAAGGGCACAAACTATGCTTGGGACTCTCAGATTGAAGATCTGGAGTGGTATTCATAAAACACCTTAAGTAATTTCTTAACAAAGTCAATTTCCAAAGATTTTTGTAGTCAATTGAAAGAAAATTTTAAGATTTTTTTACACAAAAGTATGTATTTTAAATCAAATCAATGAAAATAAAGTATTTTAGATATTATAAAGTGATTATATCATTTGATAAGTGAGATACTTAACTTAAGAAAAAGACTTAGGATGCTTATGAAAACCGGCCTTGATTTCTCAAAACTTCTTCATCTTATCCTGATATTTTGTGATTATCAGATAACTTTAACAAAACAGTACGAAAACTCAAGAAAAATAAATTTTCACAATTTTTTTTTAGAAGAACAAAAATAGTGAGAATAGCTTCTTCCAGTCATAACAGACTTAAGTAGTTTCAAGAAATCTGCCCCCCGGCTCAGGACATAATTCATAATGGTATAGGTGAGTCCCGAGGGATGCAAATTTGAAAATGAATCACCGCTGAATTAAACTGTCATTAAACCTATGCACAATATAAATGGCAGGATAATTGAAGCATGGGTTTTAAGCCTATAAACTTTCTAGCAAATAATGTAGGTGTTTACCCTCTGTGAAAATGTTGAAAACATATGACTCTGAAAGTTGCAAGTGACACTTTCATTGAAGATGTCTCAAAATTTACATTTTCTGTAGCAATTCACAAAGCATTTCTGGGAAAACAGCAGTTCTACATAATCTTGCACGCTTCTTACCTTAATTATTGCCTAAATTACAAATGTACAAACTATGAAATACTCGCAAACGTATATGATAAATTCTTGCTATACCACAAGCGCTGTCGACAGCCTATGATACATTCTCAAAATACACTAATTCTATTTGTACAAAGCCAACAGTACACATCAACTTTTGTTTTATCTTCAAACCTTTGAATTAGAGGTGCACAATATAGGTGGATGCATAAAAACATCTTTTTTTTATTTTTTGATGCTTTAATAAATCATTTAACTATGATAAAAAAAGGCATATAATTAAGGTACAGATAAAATAATATTATTAATGTTTTGGCGCTTTTTTACTGGTGAATTTGTAGCCAATTTATTAATAGAATATTTTTTTACGAACGCCATTTTTTTTTCTCACCTAAATTATGTACTTTTTTTAGTTTGTATCACTAAGTCAAAGGAGCTAAATATGTAAATGCATTAAAATACATATATTTATTCATTATTTTTTGGGGGGACATCAACCTATGTTGTGCGCCTTTCAGCCCCAGCTACAAATGTTACAAGCCAACCTAGAGACAAGATGATAAACATCAAACACACTCACCATTTCTGTCTTCCTGATGCTTTTAATCTTCTCAGTCCAAGAGTCCTAAAAGATCAACAGAATATCCATTACACAAATATTTAAATTTTGCTTAAACATTTTTGGGACATAATAAATAAGAAAACAACCCTTGAGTGAAAACATCAATGCCTTTCAGAACTTTTTATTTGAAAAAGGGACATAACTCTTCAACAATTAAAGCCTAGAGTTATGTGCCTTGCACTTGGTATGGATATTTTCTCTGGTAAAATGTGGACAAGTCTTGTTTCAATATCTTGAACAATTTTTGAGTTATGGCTTTAGTTTAAGTTATTTCAAAACAATGAAGACATCAACAATCAAAGACTCCAACAACAAATCCCAATTTTATTGTACGGAAGAAGAAGAGCTAAAAATGGTTAGGCTTATGTTAATTCTTTATCTGTTTTCAATGCCGTAAATAGCCATGCTTACCATGAGCTAAAGGTGAATTTTACCAGGCTTAGTGCTGCTAACAATTGACTAATTGTTCAGAACTTTGTTTAAGTTAATGACATCGTTGTTGACTTTGAAAGTTGAACTATTTTGTGTACTCAAATATTTGAATAAAACAAGTACAAGTACAGTTGAAACAGTTGTCTCAATTTGTGTTAGAAATACTGTAGATGACATGTGTATCCATGAAACTTCCAGGGCAGCAGAGATTTTACAGAGATTTTACAGTTAGCAATGATTATGTTACAATGTTGTTCACTTCAACAAAGTTCTGAACAAGAGATATCATCAATCATTATGGGAACATTCTGACCAAGTTTGAACATTATCTGGCCAATCCTTACCAAGATATGGTTCACTGGACAGAAAAAAGATGGACAGAGGGAAGGACAGAAAGATAGATGGACGCACAAGACAAAACAATATTCCCCTCCCAAAACCTTCAGTTTTGCGGGGGATAATAATCGGTTGTATATTGTGAGAATCACAGTGTATTTACCCTGAGTAGTTTCATGAGGTCGTGCTGGTCGGCTATAATGGGGAATGTAGCTAGGCATGGGTTGTGGATCACCTCTGGAAAGAAAATTAGGAAAACTTTTCAAAATTTTACATGACAAAACAGTCAATGTATTTCACTTAAAACAACAACAACCTTCCTTGTATAACCATTGCTGGATGCTAAAATTCTCAATAACAAAGTTTGATACCTTTCATAAAGTTATACTTTAGAATAGGTTGATGTGTAATAATTTAAATGTTACACATATAACATTGAAGAAATTAGCTTTATCTTTGTTTTATGATCAGTTTTTAAATAATACCACTAACTAGAAATGAACTCCGACATGAATATATTACCACTGGTTGCAAATGAGCTTAGCATTTGAAGGTTTTGGAGCATTGAATGGTGCTTGCTTTTCCCTGCCAGAATGCACCGAAGAAAGTGCAACAACTTTAGCCTATCAATCAACTTCAAATATTGAAGAAAGCTAAGTGCCACCATCAGCAATTGAACATATTCTTTCACATTTCAACATCAAGCTTACTACTAAGGGGCAGACTCATATACCCGCAAGGTACCATAAACACACGTATGCATTGGGTTAAAATCGCTTTTGGGCGAATAATGATCATGCTTTTATACCCTGATAAACAAAAACCCCTTTGCTAAGAAGTGTTTGGTGACTGTGTTTTAAAAGGAACTTATCTAAAACCCACTAATCATGGTGATGTTCAATTAACTCAAATTTTTCCAGATTTTAGATATGAACGACCACGTACCGGTTGACTCTAAGTCTAGCCGGTCTCGAAGCAGTGTGTCCGCAAGAACTTGTCTGTAGTAACTGTACATCTGTAGTAGCGACATATTCCCTACTAAGGTTTCTGGCAGGGTGCTGTAACAAATGGTGAAATAATTATAACATTAATTAAAAAATGTATTGTTTAAGAGCCACAGTAAATATATTGTAAATGACCTAGTGCCAGAGTATTGGTAAAGAGCCACAGTAAATATACCGTAAATGACCTAGTGCCAGAGTATTGGTAAAGAGCCACAGTAAATATACCGTAAATGACCTAGTGCCAGAGTATTGGTAAAGAGCCACAGTAAATATACCATAAATGTCCTATTAAACATGCAGGGGCTTGTGTTTTTGAGAACCCTGTGTGCTAAATAACATGTGACTTTCATCGTCTGCATTTATCATTGTGTAAGATAGGGTATGGGTTTACCATGTATAATTGTTTCCAGCATTCTGAGCTTGTGCTCTAAAATGGCGACAATGCAATGCTTATTCCTTGGAACAAATTGCCTTTTTTTTAGCTTCGCGTTAGGGTAGGTATTGTTCAAGTCACAGAATAAACAAGAGATGTTTGTCAAACATTATGCCCCCCATGAGCGCCATGTTGTCAGGATTATATGGACAATTGAATGAAATATGCATGGTCCGAAATGACATCTGATTTGTTGCCGTTTAGGCAGTTTTAAGATTATGACCATTAAAGTGTGAGGATAGAGTGTGTTATGACCATGACCTTTGACTCTATGAACTCAAAATGCAGAGTCATCAGCTGGTCACCAGAAACCTAAATGTAAAGTTTGAGGGCCATGGGTGCAGGCATTGTCAAGTTATCACACAGACAAGTTTTTTTCGTTCAAGATCACTGTGACCTTGACCTTTGACCCAATGACCCCTTAAATCATAAGGGGTCATCTACAAGTCAGATGCAACTCCAAGTCAAGTTTGAAGGCCATGGGTTCAGGCATTGTTGAGTTATCACTCGGACAACCTTTTACCTTTCAAGATCACTGTGACCTTGACCTTTGGCTCTATGAATCCTAAAATCAATAAGGGTGATCTACTGGTCAGGCTTAACATCCATGTCAAGTTTAATGATCATAGGTTCAGGCATTGTTGAGATATCAGTGGGAGAAGATTTGTTAACCTTTTTGCGTTAAAGGTTACTGTGACATTGACCTTGGCCTGATGACCCCCAAAGTCGATAGGGGTCATTTACTGGGCAGGCCCAACCTTCATGTCAAGTTTGATGACCATAGGTACAGGAATTGTCGAGTACGCTTTCAAGGTCACTGTGACCTTTGACCTCTAAAATCAATAGGGGTCATCTACTGATCAGGCCCAACCTCCATGTCAAGTTTGAGGGCCTTGGGTGCAGGCAATGTTGAGTTATCACTCGGACAACCTTTATCATTCAAGGTCACTGTCACCTTGACCTTTGGCCCAATGACCCCTACAATCAATAGGGACCATCTTCTGGCCAGGCCCAACCTCCAAGTCAAGTTTGAGGGCCATGGGTGCAGGCATTGTCGAGTTATCACTCGGACAACCTTTTACCAATCCAGGTCACTGTGACCTTGACCTTTGGCCAGATGACCCCCAAAAACCATAGGGGTCATCTCCTGGTCAGGCCAATTCTCCAAGTCAAGTTTGAGGGCCATGGGTGCAGGCATTGTCGAGTTATCACTCGGACAACCATTTACCATTCAAGGTGACTGTGACCTTGACCATTGGCCAGATGACCCCCAAAAACACAAGGGGTCATGTACTGGTCAGGCCCAATTCCAAGTTAAGTTTGAGGGCCATGGGTGCAGGCATTGTCAAGTTATCACACGGAAAACCTTTCACCATTCAAGGTGACTGTGACCTTGACCTTTCGCCCGATGACCCCCAAAAACAATAGGAGTCTTCTACTGGTCAGGCCCAACCTCCAATTCAATTATGAGGGCCATGGGTGCAGGCATTGTCGAATTATCAGTCAGACAACCTTTTACCATTCAAGGTCACTGTGACCTTGACCTTTGGCCCGATGACACCCCAAAACAATAGGGGTCATCTACTGGTCAGGCCCAACCTCCAATTCAATTATGAGGACCATGGGTGCCGGCATTGTTGATCCTTTTACCATTCAAGGTCACTGTGAACTTGACCTTTGACCCGATGAGCCCCAAAAACAATAGGGGTCAGCTACTGGTCAGGCCCAACCTCCAAGTCAAGTTTGAGGGCCATGGGTGCAGGCATTGTCAAGTTATCACTCGGCGACTTTTAACATTCAAGGTCACTGTTACCTTGACCTTTGGCCTGATGACCCCCAAAACAATAGGGGTCATCTACTGGTCAGGCCCAACCTCCATGTCAAGTTTGAGGGCCATGGGTGCAGGCATTGTTGAGTTATCACTCGGACAAGCTTTAAAATTATTTTACCATTAAAGGTCACTGTGACCTTGACCTTTGACCCGATGACCCCCAATCAATAGGGGTAATCTACTGGTCAGGCCCAACCTTCATGTGCAGTTTGATGACCATACGTCCAGGAATTGTTTAGTTATCACTTGGACAAGCTTTGGTCTACCGACGGACCGACCGACCGACCGACATACCGACATGCCTGTGCAAAGCAATATACCCCTCTTCTTCGAAGCGGGGCATAAAAAATAGACCCTGGCGCGTCTATTAGGGCATGTGTTTTTAAATGGACATTTACCTCATTGAAATAAATATGAGTTAGTAAAAGAATACATTTTGAGAAGGAAACGTTCCCTTTTTCTTGCAAGATGCTGTAAAAAATATATAAAAGGTTGTCATATACAATGGATATTAGATAATGTATTTTAATGCTAAAAAACAAACAAACTTAAACTCTCGATCTCAATCTATTTTGACAAAAATAGACTTAAAAGCAAATTCAATGTAAAACATGTTATAGTGACCTCTAAGCATCTTTCTTAAGCAAGCTAAATATTTTTTCTTACTCAAGCAATTCTTTCTGATCCCGTTTTGGTAGAGTTAGTTTCACCATGAGCCGTGGCTGCTTGTTCCCCGATATAAGCGACATGAGTGCATTTGAGCTTGCTGGAAAAAAATTGATAGAAAACATTTTCTAATGTATATGTTACAAGCAACAGCACAAACCAGATAATACATGTATATTTGTATGGCATTTATTACAACTCTGCAAAAAAACACTCGAAAGAACATTTTACTTACGTGATCTAAAATACTTAAGTTCTTTTAAAATACTTCAGCACTTTAGAAGTTTGTTACTTTATCCTTCTTGATTAAGAGAGTGGGGTGCTCCAGCTAGGCCTGAATAGCAGGGTGTTGCACCCCCTTCCCTTATCCACCACCCTGCTACCTTTTTACTTCACCCTGCTGTGCCATTCTTTTTGATTTTCAGAAATAAGTATAAAAACAATAAATGTACATAATTTTGACACTAAAGAAAAGATAACAGATACGGTATTCATAAACTATTAGTATTGAAAGTAGTTACAACACATACACAATTAGAATTTGTCCTTGCAAAGGCTCATTTAATGCGCATCAAAAGTGCCCTATTTGACCTAGCACCCTGCCCTTTACAAATCCTGGCTGGAGCACTCTAGTGTTATTTTAGCCTGAGTATTTAGCTGAAATGATCCTAGCATCATAATTTTATCCTCATTATTTTTTAACAAATTTTTGTGAATTGAAATTTAGGCAATATTAAAAATGAAAATGAAAACTTTAAGAAATATAAGTCAACTTGTTACCATTTGTGATGTTTTTACAGATTTAAGATTATTGAAGATTGTTTAATGAAACATGGCCCAGCATTATATTTCGATGATACCTTGAATACAGCTCTTTATATGACAGACTACATGAGTTAAACATAGCAAACAATTTTTTAAAACACAAGTTTACATAAGCATTCAGAACATTACATTGAGAATACAATGTTTATAAATCATAGAAGAGGTCTTCCGCATTTCAAAATACCCATTTGTGTTTTTGGAAAACTGAAAAGAGTCGTAGAAAGAGAAACATATTGTCGGGGAATGTGCGGATCTCGTGAAATGTTCAACCAATGTTTCACCCAGCTGCTTAAAAGTAAAGGGTGTATGTGCCCTATACCATGAACCAATGAAAATAGTGCAAAAATAAGAGCCCAAAGCCCTCTAAAAAACATTGCATATATATGTATAGAAACTTACCACCAGCTGTAGAAAAATATAAAATGTTAAACAAGTTATTAGGTATTTCTCTTCTGTTACAAAATGTAGTAGCAACTTCGACTTTTCAATTGCAGGGAAGAAGAAAATATCTAAATATACACAGGAACATTATGAGTTGGAACTAGAACAGGCGACCTCAATGGTGAATGCTCCTTAAAGTGAAATGATGTCTTCTTTACCAAATGAGCTAGTCGGTCTTTGAGTCCCAATCAGTGTGCTTCTGAGAATATGTAAAACAATGATTTAGAATGCAACCTACCATTTCAGCCAATGAAATTGCAGATAGGCAGTCATTAAGTACTAGGCTTAATCATTAAGAATTTCAACTTTTCAGGGTGTTTAAAGGTCCGCCTACTGTCACTCATCTGATTCACAATATGCACGCCAGATTTTGCGTTGACAATGTGTCAACCAATGTGGTTCTATTCTAAGAGAGTTAGATGACCTGAAGTAATATTTTAATGATTAAGAAGGGCTCATTGACCACACTTACTCCGCCCATTCTTAATCATTAAAATATTACTTCATGTCATTTAACTATGATACATTTTACAACACACATCAGCTTTGACTAAAGAACCCCTGATAAAAAAGGTAAAACAAATAAGTTGTTTTTGTTTTTTTCATCTTAAAGTCCCACAATAAAGGTTTATGCAAAAAATAATAATATTTGTATGCAAGAAATAATAATAATTGTATGCAAAAAATAATAATAATTGTATGCAAGAAATAATAATAATTGTATGCAAAAAATAATAATAATTGTATGCAAGAAATAATAATAATTGTATGCAAGAAATAATAATAATTGTATGCAAAAAATAATAATAATTGTATGCAAAAAATAATAATAATTGTATTTTAATGCATTATTGTGTTTATTATTTGTTGTTATCATTAAATTTAAATGAGTTAAAAATGATATTAGATAATGCATTAAAATTAATAAAAAAATAATTATAATCCACCTTTATTGTGCGCCTTTAAAGACGTTCTACAATAAACACCCTCTGTTAAAGCAAACTCATACAGAACTGTTTGAAAAATCGGCTTAAGAAAAACACCATTTCTCTCTAAAGAAATGAATGTGCAAGCCTTAAAAATACCTGACTACAAAACTGCTCAAGTATAGTGTGTATATATTTAAAAAAAATGCAAATTTTTTAAGAAAGTAAAGATAAATATATTATGAAATCTCGGGAGCACCTGGCACACTGGCCAGATAGACATTGTTTTAAAATTGTCACTAAAGAAGAAGTTCAACTGTTACATTGAAAGCAAAATACTAAGGACTATAAGCCATTTGTAAAGGCCTTAAAAAAACCCATTTGGTTTGGTTTAACCAATCCTATCTTCCTACCTATGCCCTGTCCTTTTTCCATAATCAGTTGGTAAAAAAAAGGTGTGTTTTATTATGTTGTTAAAACCTTTAAAACTTTATACAGATGATAATTTTAACACCATTCTACAATGATGACAATAACTTTCTTACATAAAGCCTAATAAAAAAAGCCTACCTACCTATTTTTGAAAAGGATGTAACCCTAATCAAGCCATTTTTTTGGCCATAACAATATACTACATACAATTTATGATTGAAACCAAAAAAAAAAAAAAATCTTTTTGTTACAAACACACAGAACACCATGCAAAAGAGTTTGAAAAACAACATGTGGCAATTTTGAAATCATTGTGTTACATATATCTAGTGTCTTTGTAATTGTATTTTTTTTCTATAATTTTTATCAGTCTTTAAGACAATTTACCAGATTTCACAACTAATTGTGATTATATGGGGAAATAAATATTGAAAAAAAAACATATTCCTACTTTTTTTTCTTTTTATGTTACAGCTGTCTTTAAATATTTTTTATCAGTTTTTAAGACAATTTTCCATTGTGATTTAATGGGGAAATAAATATTGAAAAAAAAACAAACATATTTCTACTCTTTTTTTTTTTTCTTTTCTTTTCATGCAAAACAGCTGTCTACGATATTTATGGAAAACCATCATAGAGTACTTGAAATAATAAAAAACCCTCTCATTTTGGTATTAAAGGGAATTGTTCTTAATAACAAATTTTAAAAGATAATTTGAAAAAAACGATTACAAGAGATAACTTCTAATACCATAGATGTTTATAAAATTGCTATGAACAAATTTTACAAGATTATTTGAAAAAAACAAACAACAAGAGATGACTTCTAACACCATAGATGTTTGTAAAATTGCTATGACCAAATGCTGTCTTCAATCACTCACCCCTTCGACTAATGCTAGGGTCCACCTCCACGCCCTTCTCATACGGTGTTCCACCATTGACAACCAGCTCATAACTCTTATTTTGTATCGGCAATCCTGACGTCTGGTCTTCTAGCGGGAGCATAGCCCATCCGCAACTGAACTCCCCCGTCTCCTTTGTGTTTGAGCGTACATATGACGCACATAGTTCGAATAGGATACCAAGGTTCTGTGAGACGTTGTTGGTGCGGATGAACATTTCGGCATGCTGAAAGGTTTCCATATAATCGCTGATCTGAAAAGGAAGATTTTAGTGTCACAAGCGGTAAGCAGAGGCGCTTTTTGATTAAAAGCGTTTTTCAAAGGTGATAATTGTTTGATGTTAAGTGAATCACAGAGCAGATCACTTTTTATCCTAAACCCTACTCTACTTGATCTTTCAAAATAGCAGGTTGCCATTGGTAGTCACCACAGGCTAGAAGATTAAGTCGTTCAAGTCGCCTGATTGGAGTCCTATTATTAATGTGTCATCCATGGGGCCATTTCAATAAAGGATTTAAGTTGTAACTTCAATTATATATAAATGTCACAAATGGCAATAAATCATATTATACTTTCTTCCCTTTATTTCGTGTTCATTTTCAATGGTGGCTAAAATTCATTTCACTCAAATATGTAGAAAATAATAAAACTATGGCACTAAGAATTTTTAATATACAACAGACCTTTATAGATATTTATTGAAATAGCCCACATTCTGGAAATCTCAGCTGGTATAGTACCTGACTTGCAAGAAGGTGGAATGCGGTTAAATTCCATACTGGTCCCATACCTTTTTTATTTTTTTTTATGCATAGTGACTATTCAATAAAATTTTATATGTGTATTTTTATACTTGTGACTAATGAAGTTGCTATTGCATAATTATTTGCAGTTTGATCTAAATGGGTAAATGGACATCACAGGTGGCTATATTGGCCAGGGATTAACCTGTTAACATGTCAAAATAAAGCATTAAAGTCTTTTGTACTTGACAATCTTATGCATAATCATAACCGGCATCCTTTTCTGCTTGACTTTTACAGTTTCACACAAAATACCACATATTAAGATAACAATTATAAGCTTGTAGTTATGGGGAGAAATTATCATGATACATAATGGTAAAATTTATATAGAAACTTTATTGGTGAATTAAAGAAAGGCAAGACCTTACCCTAGTGTTGAATGACCAAGTTCTCTGGTCCTTGTCCACACTGGCAACCTTGATGGTGTGGATGTTACTCAACATCTGAAAATATATAGCTAAATTGTCATCTTAAATTCACAAATATATTTTCAAGGAAATACTGGTAATTTCATTATGAATGTGTTTCTTTATCTTTAAACTTCTTCCTCCCTGAAATCTAGCCTTGTCTGGCCAAAAGCCTGGGTGCACGTGATTTTGGCCTATTCTAAGAATTGCGTGGAACTTGAGTATGTTTGTCAAAAATACTTATTCACATTCTATAAAACAGGTATTTATATATAACTCGAGCAGGGTAATACATTGAGGGGCCATTTTATCAATGATCGTATCATATGACAATTTTTTCAAATACTTTATTCTTGGTTGAAATTGGTTATATTTTTAAACAAATTGATCCGCTAAAAATTATTTTCCAGATTTATTAAGATTCACCAAGTTTTTATTCTATTTCTTACACTTGCTTAAGATTCAATTGAAATTCTTGATTTTCACTTGTTAAGATGTTCCCTTTAATAATGTAAACAATTTATGAGTTAATTAAACAATAAAAGAAGTATAATATAACCATGGAAACACTCACAGTTTGTCCATCAAAGAGACACACCCTCACATGGCGGCTTCTTATCTCCAGGCCTGAAAAGGGAGCCACATCAATAACTAAACAAGAATTCCGCAGGTCGAACACCTAATCTGTTGTTCTCCAGGCAAAAAAGAGGCATATCTCAACAACTATTACAGACAGAGTTATGGGCCTTGCTGTACATGGGCATATTGTCTCTGTGAACATGTGTACCAATTTTTTGTACGCCGATAACAACAATGCCAAGTTTATGACAATCACTCAACTGTTTTCTTCGAATAACAGATAAGCTTAAAGAGGAAACTTTAACAGCACCAAATAGAGATTTTAATAGAAATATTTGCAAATGACCTTCAAAAATGATAGAATCATTGTCGTTGTAGATTGAAATTTTCTAATTGGAAAAAAGGACATTGCATACGTTTGCCATTCTTCATATAGTACTTTTGGGATTGACAATCTGGCTTCATTACCACCACTGCATCAAAGCAATTGGCAGATTGAAAATCTTAAAAAAATATTATAAAGCATACATTCCAATAAAACAAGTAGGTAGCAGTACAAGATGATTTTCATGTGCAGATCGACTATATTGAAAGTAAGTATTACCGACACCAGGTACTGGAATCTGTCTACAGCTCGTTATGGTCACAACCCTTTGTTCTCGTACAATCTTGGGCCGGATCTGAAACATATTACAATATTTTATAATTTGTTAAAAAATCTTTTTTTAATAATTCCCATTGTTTAGAAAAAAATTATTTGAAATAAAATATTCATAGGCTTTTGATACTTTTAGACAAAACATTTACCACAAAGTATTTGTCTTTAATTGTATTTTTTTTCTGCATTTTAGTAAATAAAATAACTTTGGCACTTAAAGGCAATAAAAAAAACGGTTTCTTAATTTTGGGACCTGTTTCAATTATTTTCAAAAAAAATCAAAAGCCAAAGGCAAGATTTCTTGTTCGGAAATTGACCAAAATAATTTTAGATTCTAAGCAAGTGTCTGAAAATAGCAGCCCAAAAAAACAAAATTATTTTCAAAAGGGTTACCTTGTTTTTACCTTGTTTTTATCTGGGGTCAAAAAAGAGGTCTTCATAAAAGAAGTTTGAGGTGTTGGCTAAGTAATTGCTTATCTGGTTAAGCTGATCTGCGGGTAAGTACATTCAAGGGGTAAATAATAGAAGTTTTACCTTGTTTTCACTGGGGTCAAAGAAGAGATCTTTGTATGAGAAGTTTGAGTTGCTGAGTTTGGGGGCAAGATAATTCCTCATCTGGTGAAGCCGGTCTGTCGGAGAAACAACAGGAAAATGTTATGGTGGGATATCATCAAATACAATAGGGTTACTGTGTTTTGATCTGGGAGGTTTTATTCGACTCGAGTGGATTTTTGCAGATTCCGATTTCACAATGCGCAAGCCATATGCAATGGCCAAGTCTAATACGACATTTCGGATCAAAATGCAGTTCTAATAACCCTTTTATTATATACATTGCTGGTTAGATCACTAAAAAGCCACATGATTTCATAATAAATGTCATTTTAACAACGCACTATTTTGTTTTATGACGTCATTTTAACATCGCACAACGATACTTGTTATGACGTGACATTACAAGAGTGGAATACGGCCGTGTTGCACTCGAGTGGAATACAGACTACTGTATTTTGTGATATGTTTTGCATGTGGATTTATGATGGGTATATAATAAAAATAAATGTTTACCTTCCGAAATGCTTTTCTTTAGAGAAATTTTAACAAGTTTGGTGAAATTCGGATAAAAACTGTTCAAGTTTGAGAGTAGACAAAGCTAAAATGGCCAATTTTGATAAATTCAGGGGGCCATAACTCTGGAGTGCCTAAAGCGATTAGGCTGGTTATCGAACTTGACCTAGATATTTCACCAACAAACACTTTCATGAAGTTTGGTGGAAATTGAATGAGAAATGTTCAAGTTAGAGAGCGGACAAAGCTAAAATGGACAATTTTGACAAATTCAGGGGGCCATAACTCTGGAGTGCCTAAAGCGATTTGGCTGGTTATTGAACTTGACCGAGATATTTCACCAACAAACACTTTCATGACGTTTGGTGGAAATTGGATGAGAAATGATCAAGTTAGAGAGCGGACAAAGCTAAAATGGCCAATTTTGACAAATTCAGGGGGCCATAACTCTGGAGTGCCTAAAGCGATTTGGCTGGTTATCGAACTTGACCTAGATATTTCACCAACAAACACTTTCATGAAGTTTGGTGGAAATTGGATGAGAAATGTTCAAGTTAGAGAGCGGACAACATTGTGGAGCCGCCCGCCCGCCCGCCGCCCGCCCGCCATGGGTGTTCCCATAATATGGCCATCGTAAGATGGGCGTATAAAAACTCATTTTACATGAAAAGGACAAAGTGACGACCACTGATTGGAATCAGCGAAATTACTTATCAGGCTGCAAGGTTAATACAACTGGCTGCAGTAATTTATATAGTCTGACATACCTTCATTAAATTTCTTGGCCAGAGTTGACACCCTAAAACCAGATGGGACGGCTCCGAGGGCATGAAGCACATCCGTGACACTTGTCTGCAATGTAAGATGTTGTATGATTAAAAGTTTCAAGAAATTAAAACCATTTTGCATTTCTATTATATATAAATATGATTAACATATACAATTTGTCTTTTTAATAAATTATATATATTAATTCAAAATAATGTTTGCATAAGAATAGCCAAATAAAACAAATAAGTTTACACTTAAATCTGGAAAGGTCTTATTTGTACTTCTAAAGGAGTAAGATGCTATTAAGAAATTGATTGAACTATCATAAGTATTGCATTTAAACTTAAAATAAATAATTTTCCTCACATAATTTCCTTAGGCTTTACTTAAATCTAAAGCAATTTCAATAATCCTGAAAACAATGAATTCTTACATTTCGGCAACAAAAACAACAGCATCTCATATTATCAATTTTTTTTCCGTTAATGTTTTAATATTTATACTTCAAACTTGAGTATCACTATGCAACCTTGGGATAACGATCGATTATTTTGCCCAAATGGTACGTAATTAATTAAATAGACATGAAATTGGCAATCGTAGATGTAAGACATACCGTAAGAAAAAATATGTAACAGCTGCTTAACACATTTTTGTGATGTTTTATAAAAGTCGTGAATGATTAGAAAGGCCCTTCTGAGTGCATTATATCTTTGCATCAAGGCCATCCCCAATTGATTTTATGTTAAGAGTCATCTGGCTTGAAGGAATCCAGCTTTCAAAATGATAAAACAACATTTACCATATGGGACGAGGTTCCTAAACATATGAAGTATATGGAATTGCAAATCTATATGAGTTTTTTGTGTGATTTTTGTTGGTGAATTAAGCTATCAAAGGCATTTGTTGTCAAAAGAATAAAACTTTTATGGCACTATAGGCCATGTTCAGATTTTTTTTTAATTAGCAACGTTGTTAACATCATAGTTATTAACTTTCAAACCTGTATTGCTCTGGAATTTTCACAAATACTCTTACAGTGTGTGTATACCACGTGATAAATTACGTCATATATGCTACGTCGGAAGGCAACATTTCGCTTAAAATGAAGACTTAAATCAAAGATAACTTTTCTTTTATCACACCATTTTAAATAAAACAAAGGGCAGTCCATGCCGCTTAAAGAGCCTCGCCTTCGTTTTATTACCGAAGTTTGATAATGTGATTAGTTTCATCAAACACTTCGACAAACCTGTTTCCTAAATAATGTTTTGACAGTGCTCCCTCAGACGGCCATATTTTGAAAAGGTTTGTCGAAATGTTTTAAGAAACTAAACTCTCAATCAAACTCTGGTAAAAGACCAAAGGCGGGGCTCCGTAAGCGGCGTAGACTGCGCTTTGTTTCATTTAAAATGGTGAAGAAATAGTGAAGTTATCTTTGTTAAGAGTCTTCATTCGTAGCAAAATATTGCCTTCCGACGTAGCATTTATGACGCAATTTATCACGTGGTATACACACACTGTCTTAATATTATCCGCCGTATTCCTAACAAGATTTGAGACAACTGTTTTAGCTGAAAGAACATCATAAACTATTTTGCCTTTAAATTAAACAACAATATCATTAATCACATTGTTAACTTTAACAAAGTTCAGAACAATTGGGCCATTTTCAGAGGGTTTTGAAATTGGAACATGATGCTAAAAATAGAATTAATTTGGTATGGTCTAATTGGGACATGACGCTAAAAATATAATTATTTGGTATGGTCTAATTGGGACATGACGCTAAATATAGAATTAATTTGGTATGGCCTAAAAGAAACATGACACTATAAATAGAATTAGTTTGGTATGGTTTAATTGGAACACGTTGCTTAAAATAGAATTAATTTGGTATGGCTTAAAAGGAACATGACACTAAAAATAGAATTAATTTGGTATGGTCTAATCAGAACATGATGCTAAATCTAGAATTCTTTTGGTATGGCCTAATATTATAGCAGCTGTAACCATATTTGTGCCATTATGACTCATTATCACATTTATTTGGTTAAGAAAAGAATCACACCGAATCTAACAGAAAGAATATATGAATGTTAGATATTGATTCCTTTACAGAAATCACTCAAAACACTGTGCTGGAAAGTAGTTAATTAGGACAGGCTTTTACAAGTAATAGGAAATACTTTTTGTTTAAAATTTAATCACGTAGATATAAAGATTCGGAAAAACAACAACATTGAATGAACAAAAATGTACCTCCACCAGTGACTGACCTAGCAGTTGAATCGCTGAAACCATTTCGGCAAGGTGGCCGCTCTAGAAAACTGGCCTTTTAAAAAGCCATTTTGACAGTTCTCCTTGCTTCATATTTGAAGCCAACTGGAGTGTCAATTCTATGGGCATATAAAAAAGCGACCAATTCTATTTATTTAATTTTTTCTTGAGTTAAAGGATGCTCTGGAGCCATCATGTGCGGACAGGCTACCTCTAAGGGAAGGAAGAAATACCATGTTTTCTGTACCATTTTTTTTTCAAATTAAACTCAGTATCCATCATAAGAACTATTGTTTTCAATACTTATTCATCCTTATAGGTAAAGTCAAACAATTGTATAAATTGTGATACATCTTTATTGGGAGTAAAAGTGCATCTTCAAAACAATAACAAGATAAGAGTATGTTGAGAATAATCAGTGCTAGTCCTCCCTGTGCACCAAATTACCTTTCTGGACTGTTTAAATCAAAACAATATGTGTAAGTTGTAAACTCATTTGTTTTTGAAGCTGATAGCTTACAGAATAACTCTTAAGTCCACTTCCTAGGTAAAAACCAGTACTGGTATCCACTAAGAGAGCCTCAGAGTATATTTTAGCTTGATTGTGAAGAAGGTTCTTCTATCTCAAATGAATTAATTTGAGTCTATTTCCTCTGTAGAAACTAGTACTTGTGCCGATTTTGAGAGGCCATGAGGAAGTACTCTTTGTGGGGCTTGAGCCCATGACGTGTTTAAAGAGAGGCAGATACCTTTACCACTAGACCACTCTCACCCTTGTAGACTACTAAATGTTAAGTATAACATTTGGGGGTTTTCTACAAGAAAGCATATTAAAAAGAGGCCATGAGAAAGTACCATGGTGGGTATGGAACCTCTTGGGTAAGAAGCTTACACCTATACCACTAGACCACTCTCACCCTCTTACACCAATAAATGTTAAGAATAAAGTTTGGGGTTTCCATACAAGAAACACTATCTCATCATCTGGTTAGACAGTTAGTTCTGTGTCATAAATCATGCTATAGGGGGATCAGGCAGGAAAACTTCAATATGCTTACTTCCTTCATTTTAGCGATTTTTTTCTGTGTTGAATGCAAATGTTGTTACATCATGAACAAAACCAACATGCATGTTAAGCTGTGAAAGATTACTTTTCAACAAGAGTGCCAAGAAGCATATGTCAGCGCTCATTTGTCGCATTTTAGTCAAAATGGGACATAACTCAATAATTAAGAAAGCCAGAGTTAAGGGCCTTGCAGTACACGTATACCAAGTTTCATTTGAATATCTTGAATGGTTTTTGAGCTATGGCCAAGGATAAAGTTTAGATATGACGCCAACGACACAAAGGCTGTCACAATACCTCATTTTTCCCTCCAACCTCTTCTTCAGGCATCTTAGAATAAAGCTTCCTTAAAGGGGCATATACCTCAAACACCTACTTGCAGGACAGGCATACAGATTTAGCAAGCAATGACAACTACCTCTAAAACATATTGGGATTTTTTTGTCTAACAAAATAAAATTAAATATACCACTAAATTACAACTAATAAAAGCTGAACAATATTTAGTTCTTGATAACGAAAAACAATAATAGTTACGGTTACATATCATAACAATATAAAATGTTACCTCGTTGACAGCCTTCTTTACGTTAGACCAGAGTTCTTTTCCACTATTAGTAAGGGAAAAAAAAACAGTGTGAAAAAATACACACACAAAAACTCCACAGTCAAAATCAGCACAATTCACTTCAAATCTGCAATAATCATAAACATGCACAGAAGGGGCATAACTCTGATTTGCAATCCAAAAGCTATGCTCTGATGAAGCATAAATCTGATTTATGCACAAAAGGGTCATATATCTGATTTATGCCCAGAAGGGGGCATTTTTCTGGTGTATGCAAAGAAGGGGCATAACTCTGATTAATGCCCAGAAGGGCCTTTACTCCTATTTATGCACAAAAGGAGCATAACTCTGATGTATGCACAGAAGGGGCATAGCTCTGTTTTATGCACATAGGGGCATACTTCTTATTTATGCACAAAAGGGGCATAACTCTGATTTGTGATTCTCAAAGTATACACAGAAGGGGAATAACTCAGATTTGCATTTCATTGAATTATCTATCGAGAAGTGATAGCAAAAATGGTTCTAAGTGACATAAAATAAGGCTGCAAATAGAACCTCTTTGCTTTACCCTCTGAATGGACATAACTCTGGTAAGCATTGCAAAGAGTTATCACCTCCTGGCCATGTTACAGATTGTACATAGCATTGCAATCATGGTGAAAAAGTTCTTGAAATTTGATGGATGATAATGGTTGCTTCATATGATGTTGAAATGAAATACTGCATAAAAAGTAAAATTAGAATATCTTTTTAAAAGGTAGTATTTTTATGAAAGGGGAAATGTGGGTAGAAAAATGCATGCAAAGAAAATATAGTTGATAACTGATGCCATCAAAACTTCAAAAAACATTAATATCAAGAAGACTTTTGAGGAAGATACAAATATTTTTTTTTTATGTTTTTCACAGTTAAGAAAATCATGGCAAGTAAATAATGAAATCTGAACTATCAAAAATATGTTTTTTTACACAGCTACTTGAACACACTCATAATTTATAAATCCACCTGTCATTTCAAATTTAGAAAACAAATTATATATTCTGGATACTCTTTACCATGAAAACAAATTGCCACTTTGTCATTGGTATTAGTAAAATAAACAAGCAGGAAAGTGATGGGAAAGGCAGAATGAAGAATATGATAATGAAATATTTTGAATCTGCACGTTTACCTCATTGTCTTTCGATCTAAATACATATGAATTTTTTTATTGATTATGTGAAAACATTCTGAACAATAGATATAATATAATTTAATGATAAAATTGGCAATACATAACTTCATGGTAATTAATTTGAGGCTAAGACAACATTTTAACAAGAGCACCAAGAACTCAATGCTAATGATTGTCTTGGTTCGTATTACCGATGCATCTTAAGAAATTTTAAAGGGACTGTACACAAGATTGGCACCAAAAAAAGTTTTTTTTCTGTAACAAATCTCAGTATAATTATTAAATAAAATGATTTACTCTTTGATATCATAAATGGAAATAAATGTTTTTTCGCTATTTAATCATACAAAGTACAGCCCCTTTAACATATTTTAACTTTAAATTTGGAATTGTTATATTTCTTCAAAATAAATTGTCCATATTTTAGTTGCATAATATATAATAAGACAAACACATTCTACCTGTGAAAAAAAACATTTAAGGAAATTGTTGAATTTAAGGAAAAGGTACAATTATGCTTCTGTAATATGGCCCCAGATGTTTTTTCAGTCCTAAAAAGGGGCCTAACTCTATCAATATTAAATTTAAAGTTGTGGGCCTTGCTGTACTTGTGTATTGTCTCTGACAATATGTGTACCAAGTTTCATTTGAATATTTTTAATATGACCAAGGGTAAGGTTTTCTCATGCCAACGACATTACTGATGATGCAAAAGGCAATGACAATACCACAAAATGTTTCTTTAAAAAACAGACACGCTTAAAACAGAACACATAGGCTTTTATTTCACAATTGAACGCAGACTCATGACAAGAAAAACTTTTTTATATAACAATCATTTTATCCTGATGGCATTATCAATTTTACCGTGGGTATGAGGCAAAGAATTGTACGAGTGGTTACCTTTTCTGTCGCTTCAGTTTGGGCCTCTTGCCTCCCTCCTTCCCGGCCTCTTCTTCTCCTTCTTCCTCTTCCTCCTCTGTTACCCAAAAATAATGATAAAGAGGATGATTTTTTGTTTCATTGTGTAAGATCGTCATATATTTTCTTTCAGTCAAACTTGGAGCATTACTTTTTCACAATTATTTCAGTCAAAGTTATGGGCCATGCTATATATGTGCTTATCGTCTTTCACAAACATGTGTACAAAAGTTCATGTAAAACCTTGAATGTTCTCTGAATTATGGCAAAGGTTTAAGTATTTGCACAACAACTCCAACACCTTGGCTGAGACAAAACCTCAACTTTTTCATCAAAGAACAAACAAGCTAGAAAATAGTCCCTAGTAACCATGGTTACGAACCTTGTTCCTCTTCAGAATCCTCCTGCTGTACGTCCTTATACTTGTTGTGAAGCTGGAAACAACAACAACAATAAAGTGAATGAAAGAAATACACATACACAAACAGATTTAGAATCCTTTTTAGGTTCATTTCAGGAATGGATTTCATTTAAGGACTCCACGCGTACTTTGACCAGCCCAATTGCGTTCATATCCCCAATAATGACATGAACCCCGCAATTCATTCCTTATATTTTCACCAATAGTTCATCTTTTCATTCAAGAATTGTTAAAAAAATATCTATCATATATATATATATCATTTCATTTAGGATAACCTTTCAGTAATCCTTTCTTACACATTCTGTAAATAGAACGATCCGACTGTAACCGGAAACATTTTTTTCAAATGATGTCACAAAAGCGTGGGAAAAAATCGACCACATGAAATCACTTCTAAACATAAAATTGAAATACTTTTGGCAACAATACGTTTGAAATGTAATAAATTAACACTTTCTAAAATGTTGATTTATATTTTACAAGACCTGCTGACACAATACAAACAATAACAAGATCAATAGTTTTAATGTATATTGATATGCCATGAATTGCATCTGAACATATCCAAAGATGTTGCGTTCATCGATTGCCAAAAAGCAGTTCATTTAAGTAATGGAAGTTGAGGTGTAAATATTATTTATTTTAGCTTGACTGTGAAAGCAGGTAAAAAATTACTTAAGAAGAAACCAGTACTGATGTCCTTTCGAGGCCAAGAGGAAGTACCCCTGGCATAAACCCATGACCTCATGGGTGAAAGACTTCTTAACCACAAGACAACTCTCAAACTCAGAAATCACTTTTGGGTTATGTTGTGCACCAAATTTCAGCACATGCATTTTGTCATTAAAAATATGCGAACTTAGTTTTATATTTTGAACAGTAAATGAGTTTTTGATGTTCACACTGACACCAGATCTATGACAATACCTATTTCTAAGAACTAAAAATCAAACTGTCCATATGTACTAACCTGAAGGTATGAGGAGGGCACGTTGCCTTTCTTGCCCTCACTATTCTCGGCCACCCACCAACCATCCTCTCTGCAAATATAATAATAAAAGAGTTTGTTTGTAGCCTGATGGTTATGTAATATGTCAAAGGAAATCATTTATTTATTATAGACATTTTTGGGGGAGAATTGCTAACAAAGTTCTTGTTACAATGATAAAACATCATCACAAGTTCAAAAAGGAGCCCTCGTGTAAGAAGACACTGAAAAAGGCATCACAAAATGCTCTTTTTGCCGAAATGCTTTTTTGTTGAAACAATTAATGAAAATTGAATAATTTCAATAAACTAAATCAATTTTAACAAAGTTTGAATTTTTTTTATCTCCAATCTAAAATCTGTTAGCGAGTCTCTTTATGCAGTATTCTGATGGATTAGCATTCGCAAGCATTTCTTTTGAGTACATGTACCTCTCAACTCCCTGGGCAATTATTATGCAGGACAATTTTTTCTAGATAAAAACACTAGAATATTACTATTTTTAATAAAATTGAACACTTTTTGGAAAAAAAATGCATTAAATACTAAGTACCAAGTTATAAGTACATGCGCTTGTAAAATCAAATATGAGTTGAGATGAGTGTGGCAATGTTCAGCTGAAGATTTTTCATGAAGAAAAAACTATTCTGACAATAAGCTAACTGGACAATAATAATAATGTGCCTTGTGCTCCATACATAAATTTCACAAGTGTAAAGCTAATAAAATCAAGTTTAAAAACAAAACAAATCTTTAATTTCAGATCAATATAAGTGGAAACTGTATTAACCATTGTCAAAACAAACCTAAAATTAGAGTGACTAAATAAAATCAATACCACATGGTCAGCAAATGTACCAATCTATGACTAACCATTTGGGTCAAAAGTCACTTAAACCTCACTGTAAAGCCGAAATAAAGGAGAAACTCGAGAGAGGTGCCAATCTAAATATACAGGTGCCAAGCTAAATATACAGGTGCCAAGCTAAATATAGAGGTGCACCTCTTTTTATGAGATAAAGGTGCACTTTTGAATGTAGAGGTGCACATCTTTATTTAGATCTGCACTTCTTAATATTGAAAAACACCTCTGTTCATATATAACGACAGGTAGAAGGTGACTTGTGACCCAAATTGTGTGTCATATTAATCGTGGTGTAAACTTATAAAGTTTTGTTAACATTTTAAAATATGTAGAGTAATTCTGGTTCATCTTTTATTAAAACAGCCAGCCTACAATAAAGTCTCCGTTATTTTTTATATTAATTTACGGTAACTTACCATGATTACCGTTAATACACATAAAACACCACTAAAATTAATTTTATCTACTGTAAATCATTCTAAAATTAAACACATATACACACAGTTACTTTCTACCCACCTTGGATTTCTACAAATGTAACAAATGAATTTTATTTAATTGCAAATAATTCCTACATACAGAGGATATTTGTTTGATTCAGTGGGAAATCAGTTCTTATTCATCAAGTGAGCACTGCAAGTAATATTTTCACAAGCACCACAGCCACCGATGAAAATGTGAAATTTTGATGTTCACAAGATAAAATAAAATTGATATCTCTTGGTATTAACAAACAATATTTCTTTTATTTTATGCTTAAAACCCATTCAAGGTGATATTACCGTTTTATTATTTAAGTGCAAAAGACCGTTATAAATGCTTGATGATGATGAGCCATTCCAGAAATTACATTTTAAAGCTGCACTCTTTTTTTTATATTTTGTCTTGGAAAGAGCAAATCTTTGCATAAATATCTGCAAACCAATGATATAAGATTGCTGACAAAAGATCAGATCACAGATTTTCATATTTCCATTCAAAAATTTATGTTTTATGGCTTAAACCGTTACTAACGGTTTAAGAAAAATGCATAAAACATCAATTTTTGAAATAAAATATAAAAATCTGCGATCTAATTTTTTGTCAGCAGTCATATATAACTGGTTTCCATGGTTTTTTGCCAAAATTGGCTCGCTCCAAGACAAAAAATAATAAAATTGTCAAAACGTTCAATCTGTGAGAGTGCAGCTTTAAGTGCTGCTAAAATATTTTGACATACTTGAATTAAATGTACCCATTGTTAAATGGAACTAATATTATAAATATAAAAAGACTTTGTGCATGTTAAAATGCAACATTGTCAGAGAAAATAAATGATATGGAGAGCTACTATGGAGGGTTTTGTTATCAGTTTTGTTTTTTATCCAAATTTCTAGGTTTGAACATTTATCAAGATAACCATTATGGAAAAGAATCAGAGTCATTTTAGAATAAATTTCAAAATAAACTATTAACATCCAGGGACTTTTTACCCTTCTTTGCCTTAGTCAATACTCAGATATCTGCTCACAAAAGACACAATATTTCGACATAAAATGAAAATATAATTTTTCCCAAGGTAGGATCATTTTTGCGCCTCATTTCAGAGATACATATATTTAAATTGTTTTTCTGCTTTTTGAAGAGGATACTTAATTTCATAATTACCTTGTCTCTAGAATGGTGATTATTTCTCCCTTCTTGAAGCTGAGGTCACCCTGTTCCTGCTCCCCGGAATAATCATACAGGGCCTCAAATTGGCGACCCTGAAAAATTACATGTCATTTACTTCCAGTGAAAATCATGGAATATTGGCCTCTAATTGGCAACCCTGAAAAAATTAATTATTGAAGATGGGCCTCATAATGCGGAACTGGCATAATCGAAGTCATACTTTAGGGTAAAATCGCCAACATTTTATCATACTTGGCTTTAAATAAATAAACACACTGTTAAAAAAATGACAAAACACAATCAAAGGGAGGAAATCACTCACAGATGTGGTTACTTCCATGGTTGTTTGCCCTTCTTCCTCCTCCCCACTTTCTTCTTCTTCATCATCATCGTCATCATCTTCTTCTTCTTCACTTTCTTCCTCTTCATCATCTTCTTCCTCATCTTCTGTTTCCTCTTCCTCCTCTTCGACTTCAACGTGTTTCTTACTCTTTGGACTTGCTTTGCTGAAATGTAGCACATAAGTTTGACTTAAATGATACTTGGAAATAATTGGGTCACAAGCATGAGCAAATAGAATTGTTGAGACTTACATAACTACAAAATAACAGTTCTACTAATTTCTGATGCCATGATTTGAATATACGTCTAAACTATTCTGATTTCATCTTCTTTATGTGTTAAACAAACAATAGTGCTCTCAACAGCAGCTCTTTCATTACCTCTGTGCCACCTTTTTCAGCTGAGTTTCTTCTTCATCAACTTCTTCTTCACTCTCCTCCTCTTCTTCTTCATCCTCTTCTTCATCAGCATCTTTCTTGTCAGCTTTAAAGTACATTAAACATGAATTTGAAGACAAATAAAATAATGCAAAAATATATACAATAGGGTCTGTACCGTAAATGACTGGGTATAAGACGATAGGGGGTATTAGACGCAGGGAAAAAAATCTGTGAAAAAAACGAGAAAAAAACTTTGAATCTATGTTTTTGGTTAAAAGACGCAAGGAAAAAATGTCAAAATCGTCCAGCATTTTCAGCCACCATGTTTGTTGACAGTGACAAAAAAATTTTTTTCGTGAAAATGGCGATGGTTATCTTTAAAACCATACAACCATACTGTCGAGAATGAAAAGTTATGTTATGCAAAAAATATTTTGACAGTGCCCAACTTTGCTTTTTTATATGGAAGTTTGATTATTATTTAATTCAATTTATTATTCAAAATAATATTGAATACCGTAATTCACAAGAGTTTGGACACCATAAATTAATTTTTTTTTTCGCTCTCCGAATACATAGAAAATTATCATTTTTACATTTTATTTACATGTTTGTTTAACCTGCCTTTTTTCTTCATGTTTGCTTTTTACCACTTATTAATTTATCCGTAGTAATCAATGGTCATAAACTTATTTATTACGCCTATAAGTGTAAATCCTTCATGAAGTTAATTAAAACACAATTTTATACATGCACTGAACTGAATAAAGACATTCTATCGGCTTCAGATCAAAGAGTCACACTGTGTGACGTCACATAACTTACAGTTATACCCACGAGGATCTCGTGGAGAGCATGGACATTGCTATGCAGGATTAATGTATAACTGTACGATTATTGCTTCATATAGTCTATAAGTGTGGTACAAGTTTGAAAGCTTATTGGCAGATCGTTTTACAAACATGCCATGTCAATGTTTTCTTAATCCCTTGATTGCCCTTGTTGTTTGTTTAATCCTCAAAAAAATATATCACACTTCCTTTTCAACAGGCAATAAATCGTTTAGGATGGGTAGTAACTAATTAAATTGTCACAGTGGTGTATACGGTTAGGTAATCTAGCCAGGCATTGTAAAGATAAAAATCAATAATCTTCGTCTGTGAAACTTGGTAACTATGAAAGTTATGATTGATGTCCTTTGGGTGTCCGAAAATTAGGTACGCAAAATAAATTATTTTGGGAAATAATTATGGGTGTCCAAATATTTAGAGTGTCCGAACTCTTAGGTGAATTACGGTAACTTTAATCGAAAAATATTTTTGTTGAAATTATAAACGTCTTACGATATACCGTATCCCGATCTTCAACTGCCGTTTTAACCCGTATATACTCGATCAATATGACGCGAGTAACATCCCTTTCTACATAAATCTAAACAAACTCTCGGCTTGAAATTGACCTCAGAAAAAAAGTTCAAAAAATTGTTACTGGGTATTATACGCAGGTATTTTTTTGCATCAAAATCTGAGGGAAAAAAGTGCGTCTAATACCCAGTCATTTACGGTATTCACTGAAATCTTCAGTCTGAGTTTCAGACATATTCTCAGAAAACTGAATTCTTAAATGTTTAAAAAAATATCGAATACAACTAATTTTGTCAAAAGAGATGTGTGCCTGATTGTAAAACAGATTATTTATGACTGATACAGCATTTTTTATTGTCTTTTCTCATGTTATAGCATTTTTACAGTATCATTAAAAAATAAATAATATCTTTAAATAAATAAAATACTTTTCGTTAAAGTTAAACTTTAAAAAACAAAGATGGATATGCCTGATTATCTCTACTTAATAGCTCTTCATTATTGAATAATATTACAACTAAAATTTAAATTTAAATTTGGAATATGTACTGTAATAAAAAATGGACCTAATTGATTCAACACTCTTTTTAATATCTGCTTCCTATCTTACATTTCTTAGGTGGTTCTAATGTCTCTCCAGCAGTTTCATCACCCTCATCCTCATCATCTTCTTCATCTTCATCGTCTTCCTCCTCCTCTTCTTCATCATCATCACCTTCAGTTTTTCCTGTCTCACCCAGGGTGGTTTCAGCAGCTGTACCTGCCATAGTTTCATCATCATCATCATCATCATCGTCTTCATCCTCCTCTTCTTCTTCCTCTTCTTCTTCACCTCCGAGTTCCTTTTTTAATTCTCTGAAATTTAAGATAACATTAACAAGAGGCATATGCTCACCTGTTCATATGAGTTGAGAAAAGGGAAAAAACCTTAGAAATATTTTTACCAAAGTGACGGGTTATATGCTTACATGTATCGTTAACATGTTTACCAAATTTCTTTATATTAAATGCCTTAAATAAGTGTCTGATTCATGGCTTATATGAACAAGTTTGCAAAGAATGACCTAAGACATGACTACTCACAACAACTAAATAACAAGAGATGTTTGTCAAACATTATGCCCCCTGAGCGCCAAGTTGCCAGAAATATTTGGACAATTGAATGAAATATGCATGGACTGAAATGACAGCTGATTTGTCATTGGATGCATATGAGGCAGGTCATCTACTTATGATAACTTAAGAAGGCAAATAAATGCCCAACTAAAATAGTAACATAAAAGAAAATCATTTCTATACAAACATTTATACATCAATCCCAATCATCTGTGCATGCATTAAAAAAATATGGACAATCAGAAAACCTTTTTTCAGCTTACAGTCACACTGACCTTGACCTTTGACCCACTGACCTCAAAATCAATAGGGTTCATCTGCTGGTCATGACCAATAAGCCTACCTAGTATGAGGTCCCTGGGTCAAAGCGTTCTCAAGTTATTGATCGGAAACCGTTTTTCATGTTAAGGTCACACTGACCTTGACCTTTGACCCACTGACCTCAAAATCAATAGGGTTCATCTGCTGGTCATGACCAATACACCTACCAAGTATGAGGTTCCTGGGTCAAAGCGTTCTCAAGTTATTGATCGGAAACCGTTTTTCATGTAAAGGTCACACTGACCTTGACCTTTGACCCACTGACCTCAAAATCAATAGGGTTCATCTGCTGGTGATGACCAATACACATACCAAGTATGAGGTCCCTCGGTCAAAGCGTTCTCAAGTTATTGATCGGAAACCATTTGGTATTCCGACCGACCGACCGACAGACAGACAGACCGACCGACCGACCGACCGACATGTGCAAAACAATATACCCCACTTTTTTCAAAAGGGGGCATAAATATCTATAAACTGTTCAATTCTGTTCTGTTCATAAACCTTTCAATTATGCATCACATTCAAATTTACTTCTGATATCAGAAGTGCCTTTCAAAATGATTCTTATTCATGATGATAAGAATCACACACATAGTTGACCCTTGATAAATAATTAACTTAATACATAAAACTTATGAATGTATACGTTGTTTAGTGGTAAAGCACTTGACCATCAATTCAGGGATCACAGATTTGATTCCCTGTCTCACCATATAAAATACTAACCATCTTGAAGGACAGACATAAAATGACGCGCATGAAAGAACCAGGCTAAATCTACACCCCCCCCCCCCACACACACACTGCCTATAAATCATGTACATTGTAATATGATACACCAATGCTATACCCTATACTACACCGGGACTCACTTTTCATATGTTGTTCTCTCTTCTTCCTCTGGAAGCACCTTGCTCATGGCATCTTCCAGCTGGTTCTGTAAGGAGTTCATTGAAAAATTATTAATACATGTCCAACACGTTTGAGCATAATTTAAGTTTACACAGTTAAGCAAGATTTATATCCAACACCAGCTTAGTTTTCCCCATAAAGATATTCTTTCCGCTCCAGTATTTTCAAATTTTTATTTTAAATAATGAGAAGCTCACAATTCATTAAAAGTGATAAATTTACTGCTTTATTGATATTTTACTCTATTTGTCCCAAAAGTTTGAAAAAAATATGGTACCAGTTATCTTATATATATACTAGTAAGTAATCAGCAAACAATAACCTTTCAAACAATAACAAAATAACTAGTATACAGGGTCACGAGGCATAAAAAATTAAAATGATCATTAATGACGTGATTAAATGACAGGCTTATTTTACCTTAAAATAGCTAGTCTAGGTTTGATTTAAACTGTTTATAAACAGTAATGATAAGTGTTACTAATGTTTTAGCCAGGTTACAGAAAGGACAGGGTTCTGCAAAAGGGGGACAGGCTGCTTGGGGGAAAAGAACACTAAGGGAACCTTATGAATTTGACAATCATGTTAAGAATTGATTTATTGTGTTTAATTTCAGCTGCCATGCATGTCCTATTAGTTGAAACCCTAGTGCAACACTGTATACATATTGTTATGCCAGTTCTCTTTTATTATTTTACCTGCCATGCTGTTATTCTGTCTACTTCTTTTTTCTTCTTTGTCTCAAAGTTTTTTTGTTGCTTCTTTTCTTCACCTTCCTGATTAAAAAGTCACAAATTACCATCAATATTCCATCTATATTATTAAATACATGCCTGATATTTCATGTCAAAAAAAAGTTAAAAAAACCCAGCAACCAGCCAAACATACACAATATCTACACAACTCATAATAAATGATGTTGCATTACATGAAATATCAATGAAATGTTATTTACACAATGATAGCAAGTACTAACATTTGTGTCCTATTCAACTGATGACATAATTATACATCATATATTTTAATGATTTTCAGAACTGTAAACGTTTTATATTTGAAAGTGAATTAAAATAGTATCATTATAGTCAAAAAACAAATACTGGTGCACAACAAACAAACCATAGATTAAATGCTTTTGGAAGTTAATTGTACTTTTACAGTACTTATTTTCTAATTATGTTCCACTCAGCCAAAATTTCAAATAAATCAATAACCTCTGTTAGATCCTCTGCTTTTTGTAACAATGCTGTTACTTGCGGCTTTAATTCATAGCAACTGAAATATACAAGAGGTTTTAATATTATACTAAAAAGCATATGCCATACATAATCATAGATGCTTCCCTATAAAAAAAATCAAAGTACTAAAAACATTGATAATGTATTAATCTATATTATGTTAATGTAAACGCCATTTGTGGGGACTTAGACATTTTCTGAGGGGACAGAAGAATTGAAGAAACAGAGAACGGGGTCCAATATAGCCTACACATTTTTTAATAGAACTTTTGGTTTTCATGCTTGGAATCACACGGAAGGTGATTGAACCTGTGACCACCAGCTGTGGAAGCAGACACCAATTAATCATTACCTTTACTTGTGAACACAGAATAAAACATCAAGATACTGTTGTGTTACAGAGGCAAAAATTTAAAATATTATTGAAATAACATGCTTAAAATTTGAAAGAATGTAAAGAAAGTATCTCAAACAAATGTCCAAGAAAAAATGTAAATTATTTGTGATCTTAATGCTGGTAACAGTTTTTTTATTGTTGATGATATAATTATTAATATCAAGGTATTTAAGACCTAAACTTGTTTCTCACCTTCTAAAATTTGCCTTAAGCTTGATTTCTTTGTCCTTCAATTTTTTATCTTTGGCATTCTTTAAACTTTCTTTCACTATCTTATCCACCTGAAATAGAAGGCATTCAGATAGTCTAATTTTATAGTAATATAATATATATTCATACAGCCACTGAAACATTGAAAGTTTTTGAGCACATGTATTCATATGCAAAATAGCCAACCAGTATCTTTTTGGTCAGGAACAGTGATGTTATTTAAGGAATCATGAAATGCGGGATTGATGTCAGTATCAGGGTATGAACGCAGTTGGGGTGGTAAAAGTGTGTGGACTTAACGCATACTTTGACCAGCCCAATTGCGTTCATATCCCAAATAATGACATCAATTCCGCAATTCATTACTTATATTTACACAACCAGTTCATTATTTCATTCAAGAATTGTTAAAAAATACTTCATTTCATATTATGAAAGGTTACAGTAATCCTTTCTCACCCATTCTGTAAATGAAACAACCCGACCATAACTGGAAACAGTTTATTAAAAGAAGTCACAATAACGCGGGAAAAGATCAACCACTTGAAATTACTTTTAAACATAAAATTGACAGACTAATGGCAACAACACATATAACATATCATTAATTAACACTTTCAAAAATGTTCATTTCTTTTTACGGGACCTGCTGACACAATACAAACAATAAGAAGATAAATAATTTCCATGTATATTGTTATGTGATGATTCGCGACCCGAACATATCGTAAGATACTGCGTTCATCAGATGATAAATGCAATTGCCGAAAGGCAGTTCAATAAAGGTATGGAAGTTGAGGTGTAAATATTTCATTGTAAATCAACCAACTAATAGCTGGTTGGCAATTACCATAGGATTTTTTACATCACATTTTTACATTTTACGTCAACCTTTCTTTAGAGTAAAGATAAGGTAAGATAGGATATGTTTTATTTTGAGTAAGCAAGATATAAACAATACAACATTAGCTCATGTGAGCTTTTGAACAGACTATTAGAATTAGAAATTGTATGAATGCACTATGCCTGACCAATTCATTTTGACAAAAACAGACTGATGATAAAAGGTTTGAAAGTTATTGTTTGGGCTTGAATGACAGATCTGCCAGAAATTCAGATTTGTTATTGCATTTTATATAAATGACATTAGGATTTTTCCAGCTGTTGTGTGCATGTGTAAGAACCGGCACCAAGTCGGAAAAACACTGTGCTACTGTTAGTGCTCTGGCCTTTGCAGGTTCGAGTCTGCACTGGGTTTAGTTTTTCCTCGCAGGTCTACTTTAATTGGTTGGAATTGACATATTTCAATAATGTTTTCAAAATAACAAGTAATCTACATGTTCTTGAGTTTCAGATCAAGAATGAACTTGTTTTCTGGTAATTTAAAATGTAAACTGTGTTAACTATCTAAATGGTACCTGTTTCCTCAGCACATCTCCTTCTTTAATAACTTTGTCCAAGGGTCCTAGTTCCTTGACCATTTTAAATGCTTATATTAACAAGTCAAACCACAAAAAAATGCAAACAAAATCAACCAAAATAAAAAGATTATCAACTTCCGGCGGCCATTTGCAAACAAATCAGTATTATCAATGCACAATATTTTTTTATAAATATTCCAATAAAATAAGATGTATTCTTTTCAATTCGTTGTTGAGGTTATTTTTCATTTCAGAGACTTATATAGAATGTTTTGACTAAAAACAAAATAGTATATTAATATTTTTGTCGTGCATCACTCTTTGCGGAGTTCCTCTGTTTTTTAAGTAAAATCAAAACACTGGCACATGTTTCACAATTTTTAATCAGAAAATTTAGTACACCTTCCACACCGCCAGCAAATATTCAGAGAGTTTAAATATCTGGTGTTTTTATTTATTTGCAATGGACAGAATTAAGGAAATAAGAACCAGAGTTGAACTAAAAGAACATGGTCTTGAAAATGTAAACAACATGATTTTGAAGTTTTTCTTTTAGCAGAACGATTTACGTATGTCAATTTCTGGTTGCTGTGGTTGAAATTGTTTGTCTAGGTTTTTTTCGGAGTATTAAATCTAAAGATTGTCATAGCTTCACCGTTGTCATGCCTTTTTGGTGCCAGGCAGGTAGTTTGTGTCAACATGCATATAAAACAATTGAAGAACCATCTACCCTTTTCTCACGATGTTAGCTCAGTCTATTACCTTTTTAACCAAATTACCCAAGCATGCTCTTCACAGTATAACTTTTTACCTGATCATAGATTAGTTTAGTTTAAACATATTTATTTTACAACGATTGTGAAACAAGTTATTACAACATTATATTAATCACTCTCGTTGGCACGAGATTACGCGAGAGTGTGGTCTTGTGTTGTGGGGGAACCCGGAGGAAACCCACTTATCCACTTGGTGACCACAAACCAAACTCACATGCGCACAAGCCGGGAATCGAACCCGGGTCGCCTAGGTGAGAAGCGAGTGCGCTAACCACTGCGCTAACCGGACAACCATAGATTGATGCAGATTAACTTTGATTGCTTTCAATTGATAAAGTAACTTATTCAGAAACTGTTAAATATTAAACATCTCCGTCCTAATTCAGTAACACTTACAAGTTATATAAAATGTATTGTAGGTTCACAGTACTGACTTTCCAGGATCATATGATGGTTATGATGATGCTTGGAATAAAGAGAAATTTGAAAAGGTATTCTGACATATAATTAGTGAGTTATAACAAAGGTTTACAATCACTGTTTGTTTTTTAAAGTAGTTTATTATTTGGTAAAATTGTCATAACCAAAAACTACATTAATATCTAACAATGATATTTTTATTTGCACAAATCTTAATCCTCTTGCTTTAAAAGTTTTGGAATTAATATAAGAGCACTTTACGAAGAAAAACATTTTTCTTTTTAAACACACCTTAAAATGAGATTTCATCAAGATTAGTAACATAAAATTGTTATTTACTGATATTTTTCATAATACATTATTTTAGATATTATATATAAATCAATATCATACATATGTATTCTGTGGTTCAGAATTTCCGCATCGAGGTTGGACGTTTGGCAGCTGATGAACTGGAATTTGACATGATAGGGATTGATGCAGCCATTGCTAATGCCTTCCGCAGAATACTTTTGTCAGAGGTATAAAAGTTCTAGATGAAACAGTAAACTATTTGTATGTGTGCATTGCAATGATCTTGAATCTGTTTTGACTTATGTGATGGTAATGGTACTTATGCATTGATCTTGCAAAGTTAATGTGTCATTAATATTTATTTATTCTCTAGTATTTATTAGGTGGACCCACATCATTGACAAAAACGGCATTTCTTGTAAATTCATGTGGTAATACAATGTTTATACAAAACAAAAGTGTTTTTTATGGGGGTTCTATGGATTCACAGTAAGTTAGAAATGTGGGTCTCTTCCAGAAAAAATTGAGTCAGGGACTTTCTACGTCAGGAAAATCAGTGTTAACATACCTATGATTGCATCATGTAATGGGAAAATAAAATCTTCTTTTTAATTCATCTATATGCCTTTTAGGTTATGTTGTCACCTTTTTGTGGTCATGGTGCTAGAAAGCAAACTTTTTAGAGGAAAAAATGACATTGCAACTCGACCCGGTAGTTCGATTTGATTTAGATACTGACGAGCCCAACTGGGACCAAACAAATATCACATGTAAAGCCATGCTGCTCGTAGATTGTCCTAAGTTCTTTTGTTTTGGCTTGAATTAGATCATCGGGGTTTATGTTTTCACAGGTTCCGACAATGGCTATTGAAAAGGTTCATATTTTCAACAACACATCCATTATCCAAGACGAGGTACTAGCACATAGACTTGGTCTCATTCCCATCAAGGCAGATCCCAGGCTCTTCCAGTACAAACAGAACCGTAAGACCATTAATTCTCTTTATTCCATGTATGCATAACTGAGATTTAAGAACGGTTTAAATCAATGATAAAGACAATAAGGGATGCATCGCCTAAGCAGTTAGCCTCAAAGCGCTCCTTACTTATCCTATGCATCTCTTTTATTGCGGCCAGAATTAAGCTGCCTTATGGCGAGTGCACTTCAGCAACTCAGTGTTGCATATAAAACCTCTACTTTTAATGAACTGATAAAACCAAGGCATGGTTTAAACCTTCCCTATGTATGGAAGGCTCTTTTGCAGTCCTCATAGATTACACAGGGCCTCACAACTTGCTCCAGGTACTTATTTTGATTTTACAACAGTTACTTCTTTCCTACTTTTGATAGCTGATGCCGACCCAACAGAAGAAGACACAATCCAGTTTGAGCTGAAGGTGAAATGTACACGCAACCCAAAAACTGATGACCCAGACAACATGTATAAAGACCACAAAGGTTTCCTTAAATGATACATTCAAGTTAATACTATGATAGTATAATTTCATTTGTTGCAGATTGAGAATGAGTTACTGTATATAAATGAAAATTGCATCAGATTTGTAACAGAATTTTAGTGGTGTTTGGGTTTTTTGGTTACATAATTTTTAGATATTATTTTTTTGTGTAGATTGTGCTTCCCAAAAAACTAGGTTTGAGCCCCACCTGGGGTACTTTCTCATGACCCCTCAAAACAGAGACTAGAACTGGAATCTACCAAGGAAACAGACTTTAGCATGATTCAATAAGCTTTCACCACGGTCAAGTTTATAGAAATTAATATAATCTAAACCTGAAAAGAATCATTTGATTTTTTTTTTATACTTTTTAAAATTTAGTTCCATGCTTAAGATTTTTATGTAACATTATTTTAATGAAACATTGCTATTATAATAGGATATTGTATATGATGTTTACTTTCAGTCACAACAAGACATTTAAAGTGGGTACCCATTGGAAACCAGGCAAATATAGTGAGTTGAACACCAATTGTGGCATTTGTCTGGTGAAAGTGGGTATTGTTCGCCTTTGTGATTTAACTGTACCAGACTTTTTGCTCGGAGTATTTTGATAGAACCTACTAAAATGGGATAATTTAATGTACCTAAGAATGTACTTAAGAATAAGGTTGTTTTGGGAAGGTCAAGGTCAAGCTTGGTTGTTAAAAAAAATATTAAATAAGCTTATCTGCTTTTCAGACAAAAACATATATCAGGATATTGTGATAGCCTTTGTGTCATTGACAATGTCTTTGGGCAACAACTCAACAGTCAGGGTATCCAAATGAAAGTTGGTGCACACATGTTGGAAGAGATGATATCCACATGAATAGGCAAGGCACATAACTCTGGCTTTGATCATTATTCAGTTTTGCCCCTTGTTCAACTGAAATACAAAAGAACAGATGAGCATTTGCTCCGTATGGCTCATGTTTGAATTTGTATTACAGCGAATAATATTTTTCATGAAGTAAAATTCACAGCTGAGTCATGGTCACTTAAAATTGCTATTAAAACTTTGTGTCGCAGGGCTAAAAGAACATTTCACTGATCTGAGGACACTCTCTTTTTGTTTTCAAGCTGTAATGGTAAAGGATTTGAATGGTTAGCAAGAAGCAACCTTGAATTGTTCAAAGAAATGTTAATCAATGAACAAATAAGTGGTATCCATTCCATAATATATATCTTTTGTTTCAAGCCATATAAATTGCAGCTATGGGATTCATAAAACATCTATGCAATAATTAAATTCCTAGCTGAAGTCATTTTTCGACTTTTAATTACCTCAAAACAGTTTATTCATATCTTTTAATTTGACTTATAATGAAAATAATAGGAAAACAATGTATAAAGTAAGAGAATAACATAATATGTTTTATAAATACGGCTCAGAAGAATATTGAAGTTATTTTTCCAGTATCATTTCTTTTAGAATTCTTTACGTAAAACCATCATATATCTTGCATTTAATGTATCTTGTATTTCATGTATCTTCTATTCCATGTATCTTGTATTTCAGTTTAAAGAAGGAGACATAAGGCCGGTCCATGTCACTGAAGATGAACCCATATTGATCGCAAAACTGAGGCCTGGACAAGTACGCTCACTTTATGAGTTATGCATTATTTAGCTTGTCCATTTTTTTTTCAAAGACAAATAGTTGATTTAATGTCATATTTGTGCCTTGGTACCATTGTTAGCTTGTATCATTAACCATGGCCAAAAAAATAATCTTTAAAGATGTTCACATGAAACTATTTATTCGTATAACTCCAGATATGATGACGAACATGTTTTGTTTATCAAAGGGAAAGTAACTCTTGTTTAAAGCTGCACTCTCACAGAGTTACCATTTTTACAACTTTTTTATTTTTTGTCTTGGAAAGAGCACATTTTTGCGGAAATATCTGCAAACCAATGATATAAGATTACTGACAAAAAATGTTTTATGGCTTAAACCGTTAGCAACGGTTTAAGAAAAGTGCTTAAAACATAAATTTTTGAACTTAAATATAAAAATCTGCTATTTGATTTTTTGTCAGCAGTCTTATATCACTGGTTTCCATGGATTTTTGCAAAAAATTTGCTCGTTCCAAGACAAAAAAAAAAGTTTTCAAAACGGTAAATCTGTGAGAGTGCAGCTTTAAGACTGTTGGTGTAAGACGTGAAGTGATGTTTTGACTATGAGGCTAGGAATGGTCAACTGGTGTCAGTAAAACCTGATAATTAATCGTAATTATTAGTCTATCAGGCCAAAACAATAACACAGAATTATTATAAACTGCAGGCTTGGATATAATACAAAAGATAAAGGTACATTATTAAATGTACAACATAAGATGCACAATGTTAAATTCACAATGTTAAATGTTTCATCATGTTAAATGTACAATGTTAAAAGCACAATGTAAGATGTGCATCGTAACAGGCATAAGGTTCACCTATTTAAAACTGACATGGATTAATATATGTTTTATAACAAGCTTAGCTTAAATTCTCCCACAGGAGCTTGACCTGAAACTGTTCTGTGTGAAAGGAATTGGTCAAGATCACGCAAAGTTCTCACCAGTTGGTAAGTAACTGATGTCTTTTATTAAGGAATAATCTAATTCAGGTTTGAAGCTGCACTCTCATATATTGACTGTTTTGACAGCTGTTATCTATTTTTTGTCTCAGAGCCATTTTTGTATAAATGTGTGGAAACTTGGCTGACAAAATATCAGAAAGTAGTTTTCCATATATACTTTGGAAGATTGACGTTTTATGGCTTAAAGTGTTCATAACGCTTAAAAAAAATAGAAATTGTCTCTGAGTTATTCAAACAGATGAGATCTGTTCTATTGAGAGTTATCTTGCATAACCAAACAGGAGGCATTGATGCCAAAATCAGCTGATTCTGAAACAAAAAAGTCAAATCTGTGAGAGAATGCAGTTTTAAGATTGAACAGCCAATAAATTAGAACAATGTAATTGTTTAAAACTTGTTTATCATAGTAAATGCTTAGACTAACGTAGACAATTTGACATTTTATTAATTAAATGAGCATATTTTTTATAACTGTTAAACTGAATTCTGATTAAAGCTATCTATTTAACTGAAGATTTTAATATGGCTAGTAAATTTATTTGAATATATTATCATAACAAAACAAAATGAATAAAAAGATCATTATTTTATCATAAAAAGATCATTATTTTATCAAAATTATTAAAGTCTTATCTCCTAATGTGTAAACTTTTCAGAACTGGATGTAGTTATATGTTATTTATAGTATATTGCATAGAATTTCACACTGTTGATAAGAAATACATGTAATTCTTATGAATTTTATATGCGTAATGATCTCTTTTCGTACAGTATTGCACCTTATTATTAGAATTTCTGTAGCATTAATCTCAATGAACAATTCTTTGTTCTGAGAAATCAGGTATTTATAAATTGTTTGTCTAAATTGTGTGAAAGATTTATATTTAATATTTTTGTGTGAATTGAGCTCCATAGTCCCAATCCTGGCTTAATTTCCAGTTCATAAAACGCACTTTAAATGCTTTATCTGTTGTTGTTTTTCAGCTACTGCATCCTATCGCCTGCTACCTGAAATCACTCTGCTGAAACCAGTCACAGGGGAACTGGCTGTCAAACTACAGAAGTGTTTCTCCAGCGGGGTCATTGAGATTGATACAGTTGATGGTATATCATTTTGTGAAAGCTCTTTGGTATAGGATTAAACTTTGTCGGTGAAATATTGAATTACTGAATAACAAACAGAATACTCCTTCATAATATAAAAATCAATCAGTCATCAATGTAACTGCAAGTCGAATGAAAGAATTGCAGTAAATGACTTTAAAAACAATTTGGATTTTACATGGTTATCAAATGTGCGATGATATTACATTAAATCATCGGTGAAGTAGAATATGTGTCTGCCTCTCATCCAAGTTGTTGTGGGCACAAGCCCTACTCGTGTCACTTTCCCTTGACTGCTAAAAAGGACTACAGTACTGATTTCCAACTCGAAATTGACTCCAGTGAGATTTCTCAAAATTCAGCTTTAATATATAAGTATAATCTAACCTCAGGTGAGAAGAAGGCGAGGGTTGCCCATCCACGCAAGGACACCTGTAGTCGGGAGGTGATGCGACATGACGACCTGAAAGACTGTGTCAAGCTATGCCGTGTCAGAGACCACTTTATCTGTGAGTTTATAGTTAACTTAATGTTTGGCATAGCAACTTATTGATTTTGACATAATGTATTAAATGGTTTTGACTCATTTCACTGAATGGTTTCACACAAAAACACTTAATGGTTTTGATATAATTCCCAATTCTTTTGACATAGTTCTCCTACTGATTTTGACATCATTATCCTAATGGTATTTGACATACCGGTAATGGTTTTGACATAGTTTACGAAATGTTTTTGTTATTTCACTTATAGTTTTGACATGATTCATACCCGGTATGTTTTAAATGAGGGTTATCTTATTAATCAGCCTACAATAAAATAGTGTAAGATCAAGAATTTCAGTTAAACATTTAATTCATTTTCCAACTTAGAAATACTAAGAAATATGAATATTATATCTACTCAGAAATATTGATATTATATCTACTCTGACAAAAATATTAAATAAAAAAGTGATGTTTTATAAAATGGACCCTGTATATATTTGCCAAGTTCTATTATAACTCTCTGTCTCAGATATTTACTGAATCATTGCAAAAAAACAATGCCATGAAAGCACATATGATATTGTTAGAGGGTTTGAGTGGTAAAGGTGTTCACATCTGACCAGAAAGGTTGTGTATAAGATCCCATCAAGGGGTACTTGATCATGGCCTATCAAAAAGGACACAGTACTGGTTTCTGCCAGAAAAACGGACTCTTGAGTGATCAATATCAGTTTTCCGCTGTCTTTACAATCAAGATAGAATAAATTAATATAAACTTAACAGATGTTATAGCATAAGTCTCCATTTTGGAGGCTCTTGTTTAATTTATTCCATGTTTCATATTACAGTCAATGTTGAGTCGACTGGAATTCTGCCCCCTGAAGTATTGGTGTCACAGGCGATACAGGTGCTCATGACCAAGTGCCGGGATCTTTCTAGAGAATTGGACGAAACGGACAAGTAGCGGGCTGCAGTGTTGTTATTTTGTAATGATTATCATATATTAAATTGCAAAACACTGTTCAATGTGTCAATTTTGGATGATAATATGTCCTTCAGCTACCCTGTTTTGTGGCCTTTAGAATTGTTTGTGTCCCAGATTATCTAAAAGGTTCATTTACTATTTAAGTTAAAAAGGTCAAAGTAAAGATCAAGGTTACATTTTCTTTTTAGATCAATTTAAGCTATTTTATAAGCATATATGGTGTCATTTTAAAGAAAATAGTGAAGGTATTGTCATAGCCTTGGCATAGTTTGTCAGTGTCTTGCTATAACGTCAACCTTCGTTATTACTCAAAAATAGTTCAAGATATCCAATTGAAACTTGGTACACATGTTGCTAGAGACATTTACGTCAAGGTCCATAACTCCTATATAAATGATTGTCGAGTCATGCCTTTTGTTTGACTTGAACAATAACAACAAGCATTTGCTCTGTGATGCTCTTGTTAAGTTATTTGCTACAACATAAAATGACATGTATACAAGGGAACATTCAAGGTCTTAAATACATTTGGCCTGTTTTAACTCTGTGCCAAAGGTCAAATTAAGTGTCAAGGTCACATCTTCATAAGCAATCAAAATTATAAAGCCCTCCAGGGTAATTGACTGATTTGTGCATTTTGAAATAAATGATTTTGACCTTGTCAATGTGAAGGTCAAAGCAAAACCTATAGGGTAATTTAACTTTGAAATACAATGTACATGTTTCTAATCCGTTTTGACTGCACGACAGATTATAGTCAAGGTTACATCCATGTGGTCAAAGGTCATTATGAATATCAAGGTCACATCAATATGAGTATTTCAGATTATAAAGCCTATTTGATAGATCTGTGCAATTTCAAATAAGTATTTGACCTTCCAAGAGAAGTTCAAAATACACATGTAACACCCATACATACAAATGGTATTATAAATTTAGCAGCAAGATAATATATATATGGTCAAATTTATGTGGCAACTTTAATACAGAACTCCAAATGATGTGACCTATTTTAAATATTTAGCGTTTGTTTGTTTTTAAAAAGTAATGGACCTTTCCCATTGGGAAGGTCAATGTCACATTTACCGGTAATTTAATCGTGGCAAGGGATGTAACTCGAAAGGGTGTAAAACATTGATATTACGATTTTTCTCCCTTGCAGTTCCAGTGAAAATCCGCAATCCCGTGATCTACTCTTCACATCTTTGTTTATGTCTGTACGAGTGATAATGTTTTCTACGGGAGCCCCTTAGGTAATTTTGCTGATAAGCAAACCAGAAGCCGACATTTAAACCCAAGAAACATTAAGCATGCCATTTTATTGTTTATTTTCACTAATGCATCGTTGTACCTGCTACTCCCATCTTCCAAGCAAAACACGAAAACAGTTATGAAACCAAAGCCGCATTATTCAGATATGAGGCTTCTGCTAGCTATATTACAAATTTTGACAGTTAATTATTTTATTCAAAGATAGCATTCTGCAGATGTATATCGTGTCTTATGTAACCATTCCGGCTGGTTCACCTGGTACTGTGAACTATTTTGAACTTATTATATTAACATGTATACCAGAATTATTAAAAGACAAAAATGATGAAAATTCCATACAGTTACAAATTATCAGACATACGAGCACAGAATTCGATTCCTGTCTATGAAACAATCTTATTATGGCTGTTCAGAATCTTTAATTTGCAAATGGAATTACTGTTATCAAATTATCCGCAATGATACAAACACAAAATAACACTTGTAATTCGATGAAAACAGCACTTATCATTGTTGAAAAATAACTGTTTAGTTTTTAAATAAAAGAATATGCATATGGTTGCTATGGTAACATACGGTAAACTTCAACTGCCAGAAAAGTAACGAAAATGCTTTTGACGTAATATTTATTAGTAGGATCCAGACCTAACACCAGTATGTCTTTAAGTAAACACACACGCCAGCATATTTGCTTGGTATTGGATGCCGACTGGAATATAGATTCCCAAGGCACATTAATCACTGAAATGTCAAAATTATGTTAACTTTCTGACGTCCGTGACATGGTATTCAAAACTAGGAAATTGATTTCCCCTCCAATGAGCTGTATTTTTCATCTAAGGAACCAAAAACATCCTTATGTAATCAGATCCGGCAAAAAACAACGTTTGCGCAGAGTGGATTGGAAATGGCAACAAATAGCACTTTGCATGAAGTTTGACAGTCCGACATGTGTGGTTTTTAAAATTTTCAAAAAAGTTTTTCAAATTGTTTGCCTAATTTATCAAATTTGGGACTACGTGTATGCCGTAAGAAAATGTAATGCGCACATAAATCATGTTTTGTAACCAAGTTGGGTAAAAACGTGGACAAGAAAAGTATTTGCACAAGTTTTGTGAAAATATTCTGCTTAAAAACGAGGCCCCAAGTTAAATGACATTCAGGAACAACTGACATAAACTGTAAAGGTTGACCTTAAGTGTTGGGGAGTGATGAAGTAAGAGGTCAGAGGGAAGTGAATCTTGGACGCGACATTTCGTCTTCTTGTAACAAACAATTGCGCCATATACTTTCAAAATCCCTTCGCACATCACAGTAACAGCCCGAAAACGACCGACTGATCTTTATCTGTGTGATTGTACGCAGCATTCTATAATGATGAAACTCTAGGTGTGACCTTGAACTTTGAGGTAAGGTCGTGGGTCTTGCTCGTGACACATCGCCTTTTGTACCGAACCTACGTGTCAATTTATCTCAAAATCCCCATGTGTACGAATGTTACAGCACGGATACGGCTGCTATATCTATGTGCATGTATTCATTAATCCATACTGATTAAATTATAAGTGCGGCCTTGAACTTTGATGCAGGGTCGTCGGACTAGTATGCGACTCATCGTATTTATGTTCCGAATACATGTTTTAAAAAGTAATTCTAAAACCCCTCCTTGTTTGACAAAGTAACATCCCGGACACGACCAACCAGATATAAATATATGCATCATTCCATTATGATTAACTCTGAGTGTGACCTTGGACTTTTAAGAAAGGTCGTGGGTTTTGCCCTCGACACATCACCTTTATTTTACCGAAAGCACGTTTTTTTTTAAATTTCAAAATCCTTCCACGTTTGCCAAAGTAACAGACCGGACACGACCAACTACATACGTGCATAAATGCAGCTTCCGTTGATATAAACTCTTGAGTGTGGCCTTGAACATTTAGGTAGGGTCGTGAGTCTTGCTCTCGACACATCGCCTTTATGTACAGCACACATGTGCCAAAACTTTAACATCCCTCCTCGCATGGCAAAATTACAGCCAAGTTACGACCAACTACATGTGTGCATTTATGCAGCATTCCTTGTGAACTATCTCTAAGTTTGACCTTGATCTTTGAGGTAGGGTCGTGGATCTTGTACGCAACATCATTGCCTTTATTTACCGAGTACATTTGCCCATTTACTTTACAGTATCTCCTTACATGACAAAGTTACAGACCGGACACGGATACTCTATACATATATGCATATATGCAGCATCCCATAATTATTAAACTGAAAGTGTGACCTTGAACTTTGTTGGATCGTGGGCCAGCCTCATGAAACATCGTCTTTATGTGTAAAACACACGCGCCAATCAATTTCAAAATCCCTATGTGCACGGAAGTTACTGCCCGGACGCGGATACAATATATATGTGCATATATACAATAATCCATACTGAATAAATTACAAGTGTGATCTTGAACTTTGATGTAGGGTCGTCGATCTTGCACTTGCCACATCGCCTTTATGTTACACATGCATGTACCAAGTAATTTTAAAATATCTCCTCATATGACAAAGTCACAGCCCTGACACGACCAACCTCATGTACGTGCATATATGCAGCATTCCATTATGATTAACTCTGAGTATGACCTTGAACATTCAGGTAGGGTCGTGAGTCTTGCTCTCGAAACATCGCCTTTATGGCACATATGTGCCAATAACTTTAAAATCCCTCCTCGCATGGCAAAGTTACAGCCCATTTACGACCAACTACATAATTGTGTATTTATGCAACATTCCTTGTAAAAGTTCTCTAAATTTGACTTTGATCTTTGAAGTAGAGTAGTGGATCTTGCACGCAATATATATACCACCTTTATTTACAGAATGCATGTGACCATTTACTTAAAAGTATCTCCGTACATGCCAACGTTTCAGACCGAACACGGATATTCTATCCATGTGCATGACATGATGCAGCATTCTATAAATATTTAACTCTAAGTGTGACCTTGGACTTTGAAGTAGGGTCGTGGGTCTTAAGTTAATGTATCGAACACATTTGTGACAAGTAATTTTAAAATCAATCCCTCCTCACACAACAAACTTCGTACACGACCAACTATATGCAGCATTCCATTATGATTAAACTTAAGTGTGACCTTTGAGATAGGGTCGTGGATCATGCAGCTCCATATCACCTTCTTTTCCCAAACACATGTGCCAAATGTAGTTTAAACTCCTTCTGTGCATGACAAAGTTACAGCCCTAAATAATTATGTGTATAAATGCAGCATATTCCATTACTATAGAACTCTAATTGTGACCTTGAACATCGCCCACCTGAGTGAAAGATTTAAAACCATTATTTTATGAATTGGATGGGTTAACTGGTTCATGGCAGTGCAATAAGGGATCAAACTATGGTCGAGTATTGTCAAATGTTGTTGTGGTCAAGGTTATCCAAGCACAACATTGGTATATGTTTTAAAGACTGTTCACATGGTCGAAATTTCATTGCTGTAGCTTTAAAATAAGAAAGTAGGTCAAACGGTCACAGTACAGCTCATCCGAGGACAACATAAATAATATATGCTCTGAAAACTGCACACATGGTCTAAAATTCACTGCTGTAGCTGCAAAAATACGGAAGAAGGTCAAAAGGTCACAGTCAAGGTCACCGAAGCACGACATTGATATTTGTTTCCAAAACTGTACACCTTGTCCAATATATTGCGATATTGCGTTAGCTTCAAAAATAAGAAAGTACATGCATGTCAAAATGTCATAGTATAGGTAATCCGCGGACAACATTGATATTTGTTTTCAAAACTGTACACATTGTCCAAATTTCATTGCTGTAGCTTCAAAAATAAGAAAGAATGTCAAAAGGGGTGGGGCCAGCGTTGACCATAAGGGCATAATTTTAACAATCTTGGTACAGGCCGCATATAATGCTACGTAACGAATATCAAGGGTCTGGACCTAGCGGTTTCACACAACTAAAATATGTCCCTATATACGGCTATAGGCAACTTGTGAACCAGAGTAGGTGTCAGTTTTTGACCCCATGGGCTTTCTTTGAACAAACTTGGTAGACATTGTAACACACTAAATAACTAAGCTCTTGGCCTCATGGTTTTTGTAAATGAGTTTTTCCTTTCGGTTGTCATGACAACCAGAGTTGCATGGAATTCATTTCTTTAAACAATTTCGAAGGAGCATCCCAGTGAAGTTTCATCTGAATTGGCCAGGCTGTCTAGGAGGAGATGTCATTTGAAGCAATTGCTGATGGACGACGGACAGACGGACAAAGGACAGTGGGCGATGGGAAAAACTCACCTAAGCACTACGTGCTACAACAACAACAACAACAACAAAAACAAGCGTTCTTATAAACGTTTTAAGCTTGCACATAAATGCTCATCCTAATAGCTACTTGCTCAGGTGAGCTGAAAAACAAACAAGGGTTCTTATAAACGTTTCAAGCTTGCACATAAATGCTCATCCTGATAGCTACTTGCTCAGGTGAGCTGAAAAAAACAAGCGTTCTTATAAACGTTTTAAGCTTGCACATAAATGCTCATCCTGATAGCTACTTGCTCAGGTGAGCTGAAAAACAAACAAGGGTTCTTATAAACGTTTCAAGCTTGCACATAATTGTATTTAAATAAGTATTCATAATAACTAATTAATATTTGGACACTGATGATGATTATGAAAACATGTAAAATGGGTGTAGTTAATTTTTATGACTAACAAAGTGTCTGTAAAATTGTTTAAAACATTCAAAATGTATCCATGGTGTTCATTACCGTTACATCGCCTTGCCAGGAATCCTGACAGACTTATTTATCTACCATGTCTATCTCCCAGGACGGTAACTTGTTTTCAGCAATTTGAAACATTGCAATTTCGTATGATGAATGTTTGGGCCCATTGGCATTAATTTGTAGGTGAGGTATCAGGGTAGTTCGCCAATATAACTTCAGATTTTATTTTTAAAATGATATGTTGGTGTATCATGGTTTTTTCTTACAAGTTTGTAGGAACAAGAAATAAAAGGCAAAGGTAATGTAAGTTTAAATGTCGTTTCATCCACGATATTTGTTAGTTCTGATTAATTGAAATGTTCTGATTTTTTTTCCAAAGCTGCATGATCCCATATTAAAGCTGCACTCTCACAGATTGATCGCTTTGACAACTTTTTTTTTTTTTTTTTTTTGTTATCTTGGAATGAGCACATTTTTGCGTGAATGTCTGGAAACCAGTGATATTAGACTGCTGACAAAACATCAGATCGCAGTTTTTCATATTTACCATCGAAAATTAATGTATTATGGCTAAAAGCGTTACTTACGCTTTAAGAAAAAATCGGCAGTTTTCCATACAAATGGAGAACTGTTATATTGTGAGTTATCTTATATATGCCAAAATAAGCAAATTCTGCGACAAAAAAAATAAAATAAAAGTCGAAAGTTTCAATCTGTGAGAGTGTAGCTTAAATATGTATAAGATTACCTTTCGTTCTCTTATTTTTGGTAGAAAACCGGGTCCAAATGAAAATTTAACTGTCAAGAAGGCAAATGCATTAGCTCCTTAGTTCGTGCAAACTATTAACATGTACGAGTATATTTGCTCGTGATTTATCGCACGAGTGGTCCGTGCATAGAACTTGTGACGGGCACGTGCGATGATGGATGACTTAATGAGTGGCACGCTGCCATAGCAACCACAGGGGACCCAAACAATAAACCTCTCAAATGACAGGGAACCCAAATAATAAAGAGGCAGTCTTCTGTCACGGATATCAAAAAAAAATATTCACCTTTTAATTGCACTCGGATTAAGCAGGGTAAACACCACTGGCGGATCTAGGAGTATGCGCAACCGCCCCCTTATCCACCCTAAAATCGTCAAAGTTTACTTTTAAATGAAGTATAGGAGAAAAAAAATACGCCTAAAATGCACTATTTCGGACTACGTCTAGATATTGTTAAATTTTGCTTGATGGAGTAACACAAAGCCCCCCCCCCCAACACACACACGCTTTAATCCATATAAATTTCGGTTCTGAGAAATGGGTCAAGTCAAAAGGTTAAGCCCCTAAGTTATGCCCCCTCTAACGTCAAATCTTTGACCCGCCCCGCAACATCTTATTTTTATATCACCAACCTAATACATCCAATGCGGACATTGCATGTTTGGTTTCTATGTTCTGAGTCCTTAGACACGCCTCAGTAATTCCATTCAGCCCATTAGTCGGTTATTTTTACAGTCCAATTAAAACAAATGGATTCTAATTTTAAAATTAAGTGAAATCTAAGGTAGTTATTCAATAAAGCGCACTATCTTACTTAGGTAACGGCAAAGTGTACATTAGGATAATTTTATGATTGGAATTAGATTCGAATTTTAAATTAATATTGCAAGGTACATGGTTTTAATTATACTAATGACTACGGTGTCTTGGCGAGATTGAAATTTATTCTTTGAAACATTTTTTAGAATGGAGATGATACAAGTTCAGAAAGGCACTTCTGAGGACGAGGCACAGTCCTTTTATACGAGTACGTCTGGAAAATGACTTTCCCATCTTTGATGCGTTGAACCCGGAGCCCTACTCTTCCTCCCAACTCGTAATGGCGAACCGCCCGTTAGCGCCATCCTGCCTTGGGGTCTATGGATGCCCGCGGCGTTCCACGGGCGTCCAACCCCGACCGGCGGAGCTGCTGTCATTAGTCCCCGCGGGTAGCGCAACATTAAAGACTTGCCACCGGGGCTAGGTAAAAAAACACGATCAATTAGCACTTTGGAAGGATTCCTAGAAAATTCTGATTACATTATCAGTCGAGGAAAATCTGCTTCTCGTAAAAATCTGCTTTTTCGTGTGCACTTCCCCTTTTCTGTTTAATTTCTCAGTTCCAGTGTTTCCCGACGATCTTTGTTTCGGGGTAGGATCGAGGGAGGTCAGCGAGTAAAATGCAAAATATGCTATCAATGCCTAGAATGTTTAATTCTTGTGCTAAAATATAACGTAATAATCTATAATCGATCTGCGTACCGCAGTAAATCTTGATCTCTATTACCTTGAAATTGACACAATTGTCTGTCTGACAGTTTTGTGAGCCTCCCGGTCAGTGTCTGTTCCCTTATAAAACGGGGTCTTTGTGAATTGTTAAAATGGGATAGAATCCATGAACTCTCGACTATTTAATGATTTAAAAATAAAATAAAAAAATGTTACTTTTATTTTTATTATTATTATTTTTTTTTATTCACCTTTATAATTATTATTATTATTATTATTATTATTATTATTATTATTATTATTATTATTATTATTAATATTATTATTGTTATTGTTATTGTTGTTGTTATTGTCATCATCATCATCATCATCATCATCATCATCATCATCATCATTATTATTATTATTATTATTATTATTATTATTATTATTATTATTATTATTGTTGTTGTTGTTGTTGTTATTGTCATCATCATCATCATCATCATCATCATCATCATCATCATCATCATCATCATCATCATTCTTATTTTTATTTTTATTATCATCAATATAAATTTTATTTATTTTCAAATCTTGGTTCAGTATCAAATCAAGGCTGTTCGTGTACAAAGCCAAGAACTCAGCCATAAATTTCAGTCCAACTAAACAGCAATAATGATAAACAACAATTACAGCAATAACATATCAGAGCCATTTAGATTGCGAACGTTCTCTTACCCCCTGATAAGCCTCGTTGGGTAATGGGTTTGCTTGGAAAACGAAGATTGCCGCCGGTCACCGTGTACGATGCCATTATTTACGTTACCTTAAGAGATAAAAACGTGAGTCTGCGTTGCTAAAAATCTTGAAACAGAGTAAAAAGGGAAACAAAGATGATGATTAAATGGAATTTAATCTCCCTTTCAGCTTCGACTCATATTTCGAATATTTTATTTGTCACTGAACAAAGAGTTTTATTACCGCACATGCATACCTTTCTGACACCAACACTATTAAAATAAGTTGATTTTGCTCCCAGCCTTGAATGAACTTCACAAAACTTAGCTAAAAATGTTTGTAAATGGCCAAAGGCAACCACGGCTATTCGCAAACTATTCTGAAACTCTGAATTGTAATAAAACGAAATTTTCAATTACCGTACTGAGACCAACATCAAATTCTGCGCTATTCCTTATTATAAAAGCATTTGTTACAAAAAAATACCGTACTACAACATAATCGAGGCAAAGCGAAACCGAAAGTAGGTTCGAACATCTGCATGTCGAAGGAGGAGCTAATTTGTAAATGACATACGTGAAATAGTGGATAAAAATCCCATTTAGAGAACAAAATTGATTACGTAAATCTAAAATTGATAAGATATTACATATTTAAAGCATGCATGTGTTTATACGTGGTTAAACCGCTTTAAAACAAAATAAATATTGGGACTATTTTACCTCGATATCAAAAGGCGGTAAAGAGGCTTGTCAATATTCCGGAGGCGGTAACATCAGACGGTAAACCGATTGTATACACAGTAGTGATGAGATGGGATGTGCTTGTTTCGGATTTATTCGTGTAGTTTTACAGTTCATCAGATAATCTCGTAATGTGATTTAAACAGTTTAATTATTTTAATGTGACATGTGCGCAAAAATGGAGTTTATTCACAAATTTGCGATTTTAATTTTATTCGGTAGGTATTTTTTGCAATTTTTACAATACTTGGATATTTTGACAATCAATTTACTCGTGCAAAACGTAATGTACTGTCAAGTGACTATTTATTCATTCTATTTAAATTGTTATGATATTTCAGTGAAATAAAAGGATTAAATAGTTAGACCGTTGGAAAGTTGGCAATTTGGTAGCAGAAAATGTTATTATAAAATTAGTGATCAATTTCAAAAAGTATTTTTTAAGGCGACTGAAATTGCTTCATTTTCGCTAAAATGTGTTAATAACTCTATTGAGCTGTTAAAAGTTGAATGGGTTTAGGTTGCATTTACAGACATTCAGTTCAGACTATATGTTTGGCATGAGTTTTCTTTTCATGGAATTCAATGAAATAGCTAATTTTGAACAAAGTTTGAAAAAAATATCGCCAACATGAAATGTGTGGTGGAAGTCATTTTTTTGTTATCATAAATCATAATTAAAAGGTTTTCGACATTAATGATTTTTCAAGTAATGAAACACATTTTTTTGGTATTTTGTAATTGTCAAAATGTCACGAGTCACTATCTTGAGAGAGGGGGAGAACAATAAACAATTAAAATGACAGGTCAACCATAAATTATAAAATTGACAGTTACTAATTCATTTGCCATTTTTTTGTGTTTGAAATTAACTGCTTCAACACCTTGCATGTCCCCATGGGCAAAAAGTAAACATTATTTATTATCTACCCTTGTCATTTTCAATTACACGCTATACCCATATCATTAGACAGTGTAATAGATGTTACATAATAACTAGATGTCTAGAAAGATACCCTTTTCTTTGATATTTTCTTGCCCTACTGTGAAATTAATGACTATCTAATGATACTTCATTCTTCTGCAAACTTGTGAACCTTTTAAAATATCGTTCCTATCTGCCATCTTACGTTACTCACTCAGATATTGGAAGAAAGTGCAAGTTTAACTACCGTTTGGCTGAGAAATGTTTACCGCTATTTTTGAGGCATTAATGACGTAATAATTCATATTTTACTGTTTAAAAGCTTGGTAGGTCAGATGTAAATATTAGCTTTTGTACTGGAGGTATTATTACCTTCTGAAGTATTATTCTCTTCAATTTTCAAACCCATTGACATTTTTTATAAGGTTCAATGTGTTCCCCATCAAAATGTGCAACATCTAGGCAATCATGAAGAATTGCTTTTAGATTAAAACCCTTGTAGATTTTCTGTTCCATCCAAGTTATTTGAACAGGATTCTAGCAGCATTTAAACAAGGCAGAGGCTGAAACCCAGTCTTTTAATTTTAGTAAGCGCTTAAATCAGGAATTGTTATTCTAGCACCATTTAAACAAAACAGAGGCTGAAATCCAGTCTTTAAATTTTGGTAAGGGTTAATCAGTTTTTTTTTTTTTTTTTTGGGGGGGGGGGTACCTGGGTACTAAAATACTTTTTGTTAGGCAGATGGATTTGTTCATATAGAAATTGAAGGTCAGGTCTTCAGTAACGCTAGTAAAGAAGAGGATTACGCCTTCAGTAAACTAGGTACCAGTTGTTTTGTTCATCCTTTTGACAGCAAATGTTTATCTATGTCTAAAGATTAAATGAGTCATGAAAATTTAGATAATATTTAATTTGAATCATCACTGCAGATGTCAATCGCTGGGGTCAGTTTTGTTCATCGGGTCACTTGGGTGTGAAATCATTAAGCAAGAAAAGAAAGGTGTCTTCCTGTCTTTATCAGCTGACAACGGAGGAGCACTCATTAGAATAGCCATTGGTCAAGCCATTATGTAACCTTGAAATGATCTGACATTGATTTGTTTTTCACTTAATGTCCATTTATGTCAGAATAAATGGGGATGAAATGTTCAGGATAAAATGTTATCAATTTTTAAATGAAGCTGTTTTCACCTGATTGCCTTTAGAAGCTGTAAACTTCAATGGCGAGCATCCGTTTTAAATACAGATTAAGATACAAAAAAGTTACTGTTAGTACTAGTTAATACCACACAATTTAAACTGCGGTAGATCTACTTAATATAGAAGTAAGTGTTGAATACTATCATCGTAGCAGGGTCGTAGCTTAGATGTAGGCACATCCAGGGAGGGGTGAGGGTGTGTGTGTGTGTGGGGGGGGGGTCTGAACCAATTTGGGTTTAACACTTTTTTACCGCCTGTAGAAGCAATTTCTGGCATATTTAAGACTAGAATACCAGTAGCTAGCACACTTTTTCAAAATAGTATGCAGCCTCGGTTCTAAAGTGTGTTCATAGATCCACACAAGTGTATGATGATTCAAGACATCAAATAACTTCTGTTCTGTTCTGTATTTCATTTGTGGTCAGTACATAGGCACAGAAAAATACAAAACTATTGTCTTTACACATTTGAGGAAATTATGGCCCAAAACTATCAAAGACAAATTTTAAAGTTGTACTTGCAGGTAAAACAGTTTGATACTGGTACTTGAAAAATCTTTCTATTGATCTTAGATGCTGGTTACAGGGTAATAATTGAACCTATCAATTTATGAATTTTTAATTTCTAGTCATAAAGCCTGCATTCCAACCCTGATGTTATCTTAAAGGAACTGCTCAGTTTCTTATAATGAAAATGCACACTTAATGTGTTTCAAATTGCTTATGGTTTCAAAACATCATCATGTAAATTGCCTCAATTTCGGCACTTCATACAACAGTTGTATTCATATATTTCATTAGGCGGAAAGAGCAATTAGAGCTATTCCTTTACTCGGACATTGTATTTAATAGCAAATTGAGCATATTCGTGAAATAAATTCCTCAAAGTCATTTTAACAAAATCTTAGATTTCATGCTATTTTCCCCGTCTTTTCATCATGGGTGCTCGTTTTTATGATTTACTGATGCAGGTCAATAAAGCACATTAATTTTACGAAGTGTTCATTGTATTCTGTAATCAAACTGTATACTGAACAAGAAAAGAAACACATTTCTCTAGATCTGATTTGTAGAAACATACTTCCGTAGAATTTAATAGAGGTGTTCAGAAAACATATACCTGCCATGAATAATACATTTGTCAGAGATGAAACTTTGTGTCTTAAATTACAAACCACAGATTCATTTACACATACAGCCTCGCTAGCCTGTGAAGTTTAGAGTTAACCATGATTACAGATAGAAGCTTCATTGTTTTATATGTATGTACATTCTAGTGTCTTGTATAGATCTATAAAAATCATCATATTTCATGGCTCGAAAACAGGCCAATCAAATGATCAAAAGTATTTTCTTGCACTCGATTTTGTTTATTAGCGTGTCAAACTAAGTTGGTTCATACGTTGGGCTGTGATGTCATGGTTAATGATCTATTTACAAAAGTTTCAATCTTAAACTCAAAGTCGAATATAGTTTATTTGTATTACAAATTAAACAAACTTATTCATACGGTCACTATCACTGCCTTGAAATAAATTTGTTTCATTTGTTGCATACACGTACTATTTAAGAAATATTACACACCACTGAGGGTCATATGACATTATAAGGACTAGCCAGTCAGCCACCAAAAGTGTACATGAACTGAGGCATTAGCCGAGGTCCCGATTCACCTTCGGGGGCTGACTGGCCGGTCCTTATAATGCCATATGGCCGGAAGTGGTGTGTAAATATTTCTTATATTATACCGAACATTTTACATTACCATCCAATATGTTTAAAGCGCTTAAGATGTGTTTTATTGAACAAAGCTAATAATGTTTACTTGTGACATTTTCGCTGTTGTGAAAATAGCAAGCCACACTCACCGGTTTTATGACGTCAGCGGTCCATATTATATGATGCCAGCGGTCCATATTATATTTTTGGCGAGGGTCGGACCAGCCAAAAACATGATATGGACCGCTGAAATTGAAATACCTTGATATATGGATCGATCAACTTTTAATATACACAAATAAGGGACACATTTATGTAAGGTAAAATATAACGCCTTAGGTCTGGGTTTGAGACTCAGGAATGTGAATTCTGAAATGTCATAAATTATCTATTAAATTAATGTAGTTGTTTTTGTCATAAAATGAGTAAATAATTATTAAACCTAGTATTATGTAACATATGCGGCCAGTTTTAACACAATTTCTTTTTTAGTCAAGATTCAATGAAATTTCACTCAAAACTCAAGATGTATTTACGTGCATGAATACGTGCAGACCTATAGCTCTGTCGTCCAAAAGTTCTGGCGTTAGAGCAATAAAACTGTTAGTGTTCAAAGTTTGAAATATAAATAAAGTGTTCAAGCAAATCTTGCAATTTAGGTGCAGAATGATTATTGTGTCTTATTTATAAATTCAAATGAATTTTTAAAGCTATATCCCAAACCAATTGAAAAACCCATGTTAACGTGCTGCATTCATCACTGCTTAAAGCTTAATTCATCCAAATCTCTTAAAAATAGTTTGTGAATGAGTTCAATAATATCTAAGTGTAACACCTCAATGCAATAAATAATGTTTCTTTTTGAATACAACTCAAAGGCTTTCATTCAAAAAGCTTTAGGGAATGTTTACTTCACTAGAATGACACATTAAAAAACAGTTTAAAATGTAATTTTATAGATTACCTGTTCGGTTAGCCTATCTGTAAATTTATTACACCCTACTAATGGTAATGATGAGTGTGCAATGTTGATACTTGTAACTCACATCTACTACTATTACTGCTGCTGTTGCTGCTACTGCTTCTATTATTAGTAATGCTGCTACTGTACTGCTTCTGGTATTTCATCTACTGCTTCTCCTGCTGCTGCTTGTTTAATCTGACTGCAACTGCGTTTGCTACTGCTACTTCTGCTATTGCAAATTCTATAGCTATGATTATGACAACTACTACTGCTGTTCCTGCTGATTTTGCCACTGTGACTTCTGCAATTGCTTCTGTCAAAATAATAAATACAACTGCTGTTGCTACTGCTTCTGCTTCTACTACTGCAACTGCTTCTGAATGATTATGACTACAAATGCTACTACTGCTGCTGCTGATTCTACTGCTATGACTACTACTGTTGCTGCTACTGCTATTGCTATGACTACTACTGTTGCTGCTACTGCTATTGCTATGACTACTACTGTTGCTGCTGCTGCTACTGCTACTGCTATGACTACTTCTGTTGCTGCTGCTGCTGCTGCTACTGCTATTGCTATGACTAATACTGTTGATACTACTACTTCTGCTGCTGCTGATATTACTCAACTGCTGTTGCTACTGCTACTGCTATGACTACTACTGTTGCTGCTGCTGCTACTGCTATTGCTATGACTACTTCTGTTGCTGCTGCTGCTGCTGCTACTGCTATTGCTATGACTAATACTGTTGATACTACTACTTCTGCTGCTGCTGATATTACTCAACTGCTGTTGCTACTGTGCTACATACTACTTCTACTTCTGCTATAAATTACTCAGTCCTGGACTCCTTCCGAATTGACAGATGCATGTGTACATAAACATCAAGAGAAATACAACAGTAAAAGGCCTGGAAAAAATAAAACCAACAATAAAGAAGCAGACTTACTACATGGGGTGGGGTATAAAATCCACATGTATGTAAGTCAACACTTGGGCTAAGTACCACTGTACAAGTAATATGCCCAACATATGGTAATTATAACCTGATCTGGTTTACATGGATGGTTGGCGCTAACGATTTCTCTGTGAATCTTTGGGTTGCTCAGGTTCCTTAGTTTCCAAATTAATGGGTTATCATTTTCATAGGTACATAGTAAGCTGTGAAATAGTACACCATTAATGGCCCAAAAAAGAATCTTATTATTATTTAATTCAGGTACAACAATACACAAATGTTGGACAGTCACAGACATGCCGATGTAAACCAAAACAAATCATATATTCAATATTTAACAAAAAATCTATTAAGAAAGTCTCAGGTACGATGGCAGACATCAGTAATGCACCGTACATTTTCTGTTAAATCAAATTATGAAGACAGATGCGTTTAGAATTACATATGCATGCAAACATGCGTTTTTGAGTGCAAAGATTATATGTAATCACCTTTTCTACACTTGTAGCTATCCCAAAAGATTTCCTACGCCATATATCTAAAAACATGACAGTGTTAAACAGCTGCTGGTATACAAAATATAATGCCAGGAACTTTTTTTGGCATTTTTCATGAATTTTTGAGACTTGCTACCAATGTTTTTGTTTACTATTCGTTATCCTAAGTTTTGGTTAGTGTCGTTCTAGATCATGTGCATGCTGGGTGAATCATTAAAAACGGGGGCGTAGTCATAGCATTTTTAATAAATGGGAATTTTTTAGTCTTTAATGTACGCAAGGAATTGTTTTGAGGATATTTACGCGTAAGACTTTTTAAAAAATTATGGGCAGGCCTAGTCTAGTGAGTGTCAACCCATTGTCTGATCCCGACACCATTCCTTTACATCTCCAACAATTGTGTGACTCCAAATACAGTGTAGCTGAAAAAACATCCGGTGAACTAACAATGGCATTGATTTATTTCGTTAAAAAATGCATTAGGTATACTGCACCAAAAAAGCTAGCCACAAGTACCATTTTCATCATTTTTGCAATTTTACTGTCACAAATATTTTTTAATCATTTTCTTCACATTTTTGTGTAATTTCAGGCATCGTAAATGTCGGTGAAGGCCAGGACACATTCTATTTTAACCAGAAACCCACAGACCAAGTTGTCGTTGAAGGTACAGAAATAACGCTCTGGTGCGACGTGTCCAATCGACGACATATTCAGTTTCAATGGATGCACAATACAAAAGTGATAACAAACACAAGTCGGCGTTTTCAGGACGGAAGTAATCTTAGGATTTTACGTGTTACGCGTGAAGACGATGCAGGACCGTTTCAGTGTATCGCAACAAATGTTACGACAGGATTCTCGCTTCAGAGCGGTGAGGCAGCGCTCGAAATTCAATGTAAGTGTTGTTTTTGTTGTTGTTGTTGAATGCATACTTTTTATACTGTTTGTCACATGGCACTGAAATTTGGGTTTTCTCCTATATCTGATCAAAACATTTCATACATAGTTTTGAACTTTCACAGCTAAATGCACAAGTTTCATGATCATAGTTAAGGTACGCTTTCTGAGACCCCAATGAAAATTCTTGATCAATGAACTAATTTTAAAATCAAACCATTGATAACATTTATCCATTGACAAAATATATCTGAACAAAACAACTCACAGGGCCTCAAATAAGAACATTAGTGAATGGAATATTACACCTAATCCAGGAGGATGCCCTCATTTCTTATAAAGACATTGTGAATTATCTAAAAGGTATTTGATATATTTTGATTTGTTACATAAGGGGCCTGTCACTGTCGTTTTTTGGCCACTTTTTTACCTACTTTTTTGTTTCAAACAAAACAGAAGTAATTCAATATAAGTGTGTCATAAATTTGTATAATTTTTTATGGCACTTTGCTTTACAAATTACTGTAACTTGTGTCATATGAAACCGCTGTCAAACGGCTATAATTGTCAAAACCGAACAGGTTTGATGGTAGCATGATCTACTGCAACATCGGCAGTCGTCTGACAGCATGTGGGTGACAGTTTCATTCATGAGATTGTTTTTACACCTGTTTATAGTATCTTATATCCCTCTTAAAGGATTTTATTGGGTTTCGCGTTGTCCATCCCTCAGACCACTGATAGAGATTTCAAGTATCAGCGCAGACTCTTCAATGGTATAGGTAACAACATACTTTGAAAGTGCTCTGGGAACGATTTAATTAAATCAGCGTTTATGGTGTATATGATTGAGGTTATAACTTTCATATTGAATCTTATCGTATGATACTTAATTGTTCAAATCAAGGTCGTATAAGTTTTATGTATATGAGGTCATAATTTCCCGCAATAGATCAGCAATTATAAGGTAGATGACGCTCGTAAACTCAAGTCTATATTGAATACTCAAGAATCATCAATATGTCGCTGTTAGAGGTTCTTGTTTTGAAACCATATGCATGCAGCTCCAAAATCCCTCTGTTAAAGGAGCACTCTCACAATTTAACAGTTTGATATTATTTATTTTATTCTTTTTCAAAATCAGCTCATTTTGGAATCAATGCCTTCAATTCAGTCATATAAGATTACTCACAGTAGAACATATCTGAATTGTTTGGTAAACTGTCGAAAATTTCATTTTTCTTATAGTGTCATAATAACCATCAGCCATAAAACATCAATTTTCAAACGTAAATATAAAAACGTAAATATAAAAACTGTGATCTGCTGTCAGCAGTCTTATTTCCACTTATGATCACTTGTTTCCAGACATTTATGCCAAAAATGGCTCATTCCAAGACAAAAAGTTGTCAAAACAATCAATCTGTGAGAAAGCAGCTTTAAACAAAAATATAGCTGTATCTTTTATTGTTCAAAAGGAATTGAGATGGACTTAAAATGTTTCCTACAAATTTATGCAATATTGTCATTTACCATTTTCTGCAAGTTTATATCACGTCAGGACATCTTATTAAAACGTTTGGTAAATTGCAAGTGTATTACCCTAATGTTTTTCTTAGGAATATCCATAATGTTGACTTGGCTTTTGTCAAGTGTTGTCAAAGATTTCAAGTGTTTGTTCGATCCTGGTAAGATCCCATTTACAACTGTTGAATTAGGCGTCAAAAAGTGAACATTTGCTTTAGAGGTAGCAATTTATATTTTACCATTTGTAAGTAAATATTATCGTAAGATCTTGCTATGTTTGTTTCGCTATTATTACGCCTTTATCGCTCGGAGATTTGCAATTTCACTCCTGTCTGAAAAATGTCTTGAGCCGTATAATCCAATTACTATTTGCAAAACAAAATCGTGTCAAAAACTTTGACAGAAGCAAAGAAATGAAGTGTTTTAAGATATGAATATTACCATAGCATAAAAAAGATAACATTTTGATATAAAAGGATAAACATTAAATAAAAGTCTAAAATGTAATATGAAAGAGGATACACCTTTATTTATTTAGGATGTAAGAATTTTAAATATTATAATTTCATGTTTGTGAATCATTTATCTTTATGGAAATATACATGACAAATTGACAATGTTTTAACCTGGACTGATTTCATTCCAGCTTGCATATATTTTTGCTTGTTTGTTTTTTTGAAGATATTATGATCTAAACCTTGTTGTCAACTTTATTTTCTAACCCTAAAGGTCGTAGCTCAAAAAACGTTCATGTAAGTCAAATGAAACTTCAGTTACATATGTTGCCAGAGACAATCATGCGTGGCCCAGACCTCAGGTTAAAAGTGCTGTGTTGACTTTCCAGTAGGGTACAGAGAAAAATCATAAAAAGGTAGAAAGAAAAAAACAAACCAAACAATGATTTGAAATTCTTCCACAGTCTTGAAAATAAATACTTCACACCAAGACAATTATCAAAGAGGGGTGACAATGAATTGGAAGCAATTAGACAAGCAAATACAATAAAATGAAAGCTAATATTTGCCCAAGAGGATTAAAACCATCTATGCTGGGTCAAACTTGGAAGTGCCCAATATAATGTCCATGTCAAACAATGTAGCTAAACCAGCTGGCTTACCTCAGGGTTAGCAATAAGGTCTGTTGCAGGGATAGATGACCGATAATGTGCTGATAAGCCTAGCCAGGGAAATATTTCACAATCCATTTAATGCCTGTGCAATTTGTATCATGGTACTTTTGGATTAATTTGGTACACAATGGGTTGATTGTTTAGAACTTCGTTACAGTTAACGATGTAATTAACGACATCGTTGTAAACTTTTAAATGTGAAATAGTTGATAACATCCTTATATATTAAAAAAACAAAACAAGTGCAGCTGAAACAGTTGTCTCAAAATTTGCTAAAAACACTCCAGATCACAAGTATATCTAACGAACTCCCAGAGCAGATAAAATTTGAAATTTAACAGTGATGATGAAAAATCGTTGTGAACTTTAACAAAGTTCTGAAAAATTGGGTCAATGTTGGTCACTGTAACCTTTTAAAATGTATTTTTGTTTATTTTTGTGTTTTTTTTACCAAAAAATCTGGTTTGAAAGTCTCACATTGAACATTCAACTGATAAATAAATGTTAACTTTGGTTCAAAAATTGTATTTTAAAAGGTGCATGACTTATTCTTATTTAAAGTCGGACTTTAGTTTATGTTAAAGATACGCACATTGCAGGACTAATCTGCGCATTGCTCGGATGTCATCCTTCAAATTTCTGCCATTTGACAGTTGAGAGTGCTATAACCCTGCAGGGAATAAATTCATTACAATATATTTCTTTTAAGTTATCTAATAAACCTCACACTTAAAACCTATTTTGGCAACATTGTTTGCTTGTTAATTGCCAATTTACTTAAGCCATTTTCACATTTGCGCAGACCCTCCTGAGCTTTTGAAAGTAAGTGCGAAGTATGTGACAGTTTTAAAAGAACTTTCAAAACTTCATTTTCGATGGTCTTAAGTTAACTTCACAACTTCTTTGCTCTGGCGAAGCAATTTCGGTCATTTTCGTAAAGCAAGAATAGTCACGTCTCCACTGGAAAATCACCCTTTTCACTTTGGGACAGTTTTGACGAGTTCAATAGCCATTAATTTCATTGCTCGAGCCACCTGTCACTAAAAGAAGGCGATCGCTATTGTTCGTTCTTTGCTAATGTTCCTTTAATATGGTCAGGGGTAAGTTCTTAAACCATAACCTTTGACCTTCCTATTTCTATCCATCCACGCTTGTTTACTTGGCATCTTTTGAGCGCCGACTTTGCATTCAAATACAAACATATTGCTGTGCTGACCTCTCAGTGGGGTACGAGGTAGTTTCTCCATTTTTACCGTCGGAGCTTTGAAACTTTTCACCACCATAGGCGTTGGGGACGCTTTTGAATTGTTGCATCGGTTTATAAAATCCCGATCATGCTAAATTTCATCCTTCATAGACGAGGTAAAGAACCTGCTCAGTGTTTATAATTTGGGATTGTATGAAGTTTTTGTTATTGAAAGTGGAAGTCCGTTTGATTGAGATAACTTCAAAGGATTTACCTCTAAGCCGTCTTACCTACATCTGAATGCAATTGAAAAGCTCTCAAACCAAATGAAGATTTAAGGATAATAACATGATAGTCAAAAGCTTCAATCTTAACATATTTTCTTCTGAAAACTGTCACTTTTGCAATGTGGTATCTTTAAATTATGCTACAGATCAATATGAAAGAAAACTGACCTTATAGACAATTATCATATTCATGATCTTTTCATAGAGACAAGACAATTGTGTTTCTTATCACCTGTAATATTCTCATATATCAATTTCAGCATACTTTCTTCAAACAAATGCTTGGTACGAACTATCAATGTTTCAATACTCAGATTTATTATTATCAGGTCGAAATTGACCATTACAGAATGTATCAGATTTAGTTATGACTTGTTCAAGTGGGGCCCATAACGATTGTTGAGTGCTCTTCAGAGATGATGATATTATCTGTTTGAGGATGATTTCAAGTCCGACTGTTGACTGGATGGCAGTGAAAGTGATGACGTCCATATCATGTGCAGGCCCTTTATCAAATAATTTGCATGCAAGCTCTGGGTCATTCGGTAGAACTTGTTGACCGTTGGATAGTTACATCTCTGATTTTGCTGCAGAATCAGAGATAGTTGTTGAGATCAAATCTAGAAATATAGATTAAGATAAAGTCAATATTCTTTCAATCATGCCCCACTCTTTCCCAAAGACACATCAACCCCACCCCCTTGAACCTAAAAATAACTTCTAATAAGTATTAAAGTGTGAGTAGGCAATCTTTTGAACATTCTTCATTTCAATAAAATACCTCCATATGTCTTTCTCTCGATATTTTACATTTGCAGATTGCAAGTGATATATAATCTTATGTAACTATTTAGTTACTTTATCCACTAAGTAAATATTTGCCAGTTTTTGCAGCTTTATGTTAGTATTTGCACATTATGCACCCCAGACATTTACTCTAACCCCACTGATATGGAAGAAGACTTATCAGGAGTTGAGGGCAGTGTTTGGTGTTTGATCTGCAGATTAAATATAAGGGCCCTTAGAGATAACTGTTGTAGCAGTCAGATTCGTAAAGTTGCTGATTGTCTATATATGTATATTTCTTTGAAAAAATACAAATCTGTATTTGTTTGGAGAAGGAGGAGGGGGCTGGTGAGTGGGGGATTCTGACACTCCCAGCCTTATCGTCAGAATTTTTTCGGTGAATAAAAAAAAAATGTGTAAAAAACATTTTTATTTTTTTATTTTCATTATGTAAATAATTTGATAATTTAAATCAATAATTTTTTTATTGCCAATAAAACAAGCCATTTCCATTGTGATGAAAATGCTATTTGAGGTCAATTTGCGTACATTAGCTTAAAAATGGCAACGATGATAAAAATAATGACTTTTGACTATTCTTTGATTTAAAATGAAATATTCTTGACCAAATAATCGTTACAATCTGTACCACATGCTGGGCTCTTATGATTTTCATATTTCGCTCAGAAGGTCTTTCGACCAGTCTGTTGAGACGAACTCTAAATACGCCCATTAAATTGATTGACATCTTTGTCAATTAATTTATTTAAAATTCTTTATGTTTGGTCTAAATTATTCATTCTACCCAATTGGTGTTTTTCTATAGGGGGCAAAATATGAATATGATCATGGAATCTTTTCCGACAATCGTGACAATTGGATATGACATTGCAAGGGTCTTGTTTCTGTAACGATTCAAAAGTTGTAATAATTCATTGAATCATTCTGTATAAGGTTATAATTATCTTTCAAACCTATGACTCCGCGTGAAAGAGTTACATAATTTAATTTCTCAACAGCTTATAGAAGTGTCATACTTAATCCGAATTGAAGTAACTGAAAAAAAGTAAAAACTTTTGAATATAATTTTACAGTGTCCTACTGCTTTTAAATTTGAATTGATATGATAAATCATTGCATCTCTTATAAAACATTTAATAAGTGCGGCTTTTCTTTGAAAATGCAAACTTCTTAAAAAAAAAAATCCAATTTATTTTATTTAAACTAAATATGCACTCAGCGGCCGAAATGTAGCCTATAAAAAATGTGTTCATCATTCTGTTTCCCGTAATAGCTGTCACAGAAATTATAGAATATTTGCTATTAAACGTACAGATGCATTTTTGAGACGCAGTATGTCGGAATAAATCTTATATTTTCCGTGGATTGTAAATATGCTATCTCTGGACCAGTTCCATTTAATTAGAAAATATCTTTATTTAATGGCAATATATTTGAAAAATCTCTTTTTGTTGTCAAACAATCCAGCGATACTTGTCGTATAAATTTCAAGATGGTGTTACCATATGTTTTTGATCTTGTGATTCAATTGCGGACTTATTAAACGTATAAATATGGCCTGAATGTCAGATCAAAACAATGCCATAATCAGCCGGCTTTGAAGTTTGTATGCGGAAGGCTTGAACGGAGAAACCGAACTTTGTGAAAGTAAATATCATGGCTTAGGAGCCCACGAGCCCAAGCCTCAGTGACCAACAATCTTCGTCATGGTACTGATAAACAAAAAGTAGAGAATGAGTCGTATTTGCAAAATCTGACTGTTAACAATAAAAGCAGGTGAACGATTAGCTTATTTGTAAAATCTTGACGATGAAAACAAGTGAACGTATTTGGGCATAGCTTTGTTTGAAATGTCTTTTCTTTTTTCATTGGTCACATTTACAAGTATTATTCAAATAACAATGATTATAAGGCCACCTCACACGTTTAATCCTTCTTAATGTCATTTATTTTACAACAAGAGTAAAGAAAGTTTATGTCAACTTATGCATAAGTCAGACTGGTTGGCACAGTGTTTTACCAGAATTGGCACAGTGTTGTATGGTTGTACCAGAATTGGCACAGTGTTGTACGGTTGTACCAGAGTTGGCACAGTGTTGTACGGTTGTACCAGAGTTGGCACAGTGTTGTACGGTTGTACCAGAGTTGGCACAGTGTTGTACGGTTCTACCAGAGTTGGCACAGTGTTGTACGGTTGTACCAGAGTTGGCACAGTGTTGTACGGTTGTAACAGAGTTGGCACAGTGTTGTACTGTTGTACCAGAGTATGGTGACATATATGTTGTGATGGAACCAGAGAACCTTGAGAAAACCCTTTTGTCCGGGTTGGTAACCACCAACCAGACTCACATGCGCCAAGGCCGGGGAATTGCACCAAGTGCGCCTTGGTGAGACGCGAGTGCCCTTCGTTACCACTGTGCTAACCGAACAACTTATACTTCTTGCCTTCAATGTTAAACGACTTGCATGCATACAAGCAGAGGTACTATTTTAGTGTGTTTTTTTTACCTTCCAATCCTGGACGTTAAATATGTAATGATATTGACATGTTGTATACCTTAGCTCAAACCAAGGCAACACCATGTTAGTAAGGGTTGTCTTGATCTTTCATAGAGAAAAAAAATCAATAACTATTTATGATATATTGTATTTGATAGATTATGTACTTTTAACAGTCAGGCAAACTTTACAAATAAACAACAAAAAATGTCAAGTAGCGAAGTTTATTACATTTTAAAAGCTGCACTCTCACAGATTGACCATCTAAACAATTTTTTTATTTTTTGTCTTGGAAAGAGCAAATTTTGTGTAAATATCTGCAAACCAATGATATAAGATTGCTGACAAAAAATCAGATTGTAGATTTTTTGTCAGCAGTCTTATATAACTGGTTTCTATGGATTTTCGCAAAAATTGGCTCGTTCCTAGATAAAAAATAAAAAAGTTGTCAAATTGTTCAATCTGTGAGAGTGCAGCTTTAAGGCCACACATTTCTGTAAGAAGTTTGGAACCCAGCATCTATCATTATCCCACCCTTTTTGCAATTGCTCCGATTATGAGGGTGTTATAACTAAGCCTTGTAGTTATGTTAATGTTATGCATATGACATCGGAATTAAGTTTATTTTAATAGCAAATTAAAAGAAATAAACACATGCATATCTACAATGCGTTAATCAATCCATGCACCATTTAATGCACCCGGGTATTATAAACCATATGTGCAAAGACCACCAGCAAATTTGGCACCCTAAGATATCTGCATTTCAAATGCAATTTGCGTTGTTGATCTCCATTTTAATTATGTTTACATTCCAAGACCTTACTTAGAAAATTACTGGTATTTTTATTTCTTTGCGAATGATTAATCTAGCAAATTGTTGTTTATTTGAGAATGCCAAATCACCTTGCAATTCGGAGTTAAAATGGAGGCCTAAGAAAATATTGGTCTCAGAAACGGGGTGGCACTGAGTCTAAGGAATGAGAGGAACTATGACAATTGTAAACAGGGTACATAACTTGGAATATATTTAAACTGAAAATATTTTTACTTTAATTATGTACATACCTGAACATCGGCCAGGCCAAAAAAAAGAGGTTTTGTTAGGGTTACATCCTTTTCAAAAACAGGTAGCATCTATAGGTACAAATGTAGGCTTTTTTATTTTATTAATTTATAAGTATGTAAGAAGGTTATTGTCAACATCAGGGAATGGTGTTCTCTGTATAAATCTTTCAAGATTTTAAATTTCATATTAAAACACACACTTTAAAAAAATATTTATAATTTTTATTTTTTAAATATATTTTTTTACCTATGGACTATACAAATGGTAGGGTCGAGAATACTTCGTAGGTAGGGGCAGATAACCAGAATCAAAAGTATATTTTTTTATAGGCCCAATCTGTTGAATTTATCGTAATTTTACAGACACCATGGGAGTTTATAGGTATTGAAGAAAGCATTTCGTTTTGTGGGATTCGGGGAAACATCATGACTTTTTTTTTTTTTTTCAATGTTGTTATTAAATATGGTTCCCTGGAATTGCATAATTAATATACATTCTTGTTACCAAATCAATACCCCACTGTCAGGTTCTCATAGGATTTCCTAATTTACACCAATTATATTGATAACTTTTAGCAAAAATAAAATCTGAAATAAGTGTTGGATGATTTGAAGGGAGGGTTTGGGTGGGGCAGAACTCTGACTTAGCATGCAATGGACATGTGCAGTAAACTGAAAATAAAAAAACAACAATGAAACTGGCACGTGCGAGATGATTTATATGCTTACATTTAAGTGTGTCAGCATTTTAAGAGGTAATTTTTTTTATCAACTTTGTTTTGGAATTAAATAAACATCTCTTTCATGTTTGTTTGTTCTTCACCTGCTATACATTTGGCCCATCTGTATCATGTAAGGATTATTTTCTTTGATTAATTGCTTTCTGGAAGATTGCGAAGATGGAATGAATATACCTTTCGGTTGCAGAGTCTAGCAATGGGCAGTTATTTTCCCCAAGTGATTGCTCTACTGACTAATTTCTCTACTGACAGTACCGAAGCCCTGGTTGGCCTGAGTATATGTTTCAGTGTGTTTTCTCTACTCAACTGATGGTACTACAAATATTCATAAGGGCCCTATTTTAAGACAAAAAATCAATGGGGATTGTGACCAGGGTCTGACTGGGCTGTGTTAGGGTGAAGCCGACATTTTTTTTTCCGAAAACAAAACAAAAAAGCACACCAAAATACACCTTTTGACTATTGAGCTAAAAAACAACATTTTAATGGATCATACACCGGAACTTCCGGGTCTTAAATAACACAGTATTTTCAGTTAGGCCAATCTGGTGATGACTACATTGGACCCACACAGGGGCATTTAAGCTTTGAACCAATACTGACAATATCAATTGCAAATTAAATTTCTTTTGAAATCTTTGCGGAATAAAGCAAAATTGAGGAGAAATGAGAGGGATGATTATGGCCTTTTAAACTCAGTAGCTTTTGAGTTAAACATCAAAATTGACTTCAGCTAAGCCACTGTTGTGTGCCTTGATCAACAGTTGCTGAATTCAAGACCAAAATTCCATTTCCATGTTTACTTAGTTTTGTTACCCTCAGTATAATTAACACAAGTCAGAACATTGATGTAGATCAATTAACCGCCCAACATTCAGAAGCCATGTAAGTATTTCCTTTAACAAAGCAAAGACCAAAGGTCCCCTAGCAGATGAACATGTAATTGATTTACCACTGCTTTTGACCACAGTAATAGGACACATTAATACAACTGTTCCTGCATAATTATGTAGCTAGATGTGGTCCGTGACTACCCCCAGACTTTATTTAACCCTTAATTAACCCGCTAATGATAGTGGTCATTATCTAATTATGTCCAATTTTCATTGTTTATAGACAAGTGAAAACAGCATCAAGGAAATGGTATTTCTTATAATTAAGCCAATTTTGTCAGGTAGAATACCATGCGAGGCTGTAGTAAATCCATTAAGTCATAGTAAATCTGCTTGCCTCTGTTGCATTGCATTTGTATTGAGTGCCACCTTAATGTTATTACTAGAAATTGTAACCATGACAATGGTTTTATATATTGAAATTACCTGAGTTACCACTGTTTAAGTGATTGTTTATTTTTGCTTTACTAGTGTATTAAATCAGCATTATTTGTACACAGCCCGACTGCCGATTGTTTTGTTTAGTAAAGCAAAAATGAATAAGAACTGTGGACTCCTGAAATGAAATGTCTCTATACTTTAACTGCTATGCGCATTGGCCAACCACAGAAAAACCCACATAATAAAACCAATTAATGACTAAATGGAACTTTGGCAGCCATTTATGTCAGTAGCTTTCTAAATAATTACATTACAAAATGTCTGCCGATCCAATTGGAAGAAACATGAGCATAAACACCAAAATCTCATATTGTTTTACCCTCTCAGGATGTTTGGTTGCCAAAAGTGCAACAACAATTATCATTTTTATATCAAACTTCAATTAACCCCTTTTATCTGATATATTTCTACCACATCTCATGGTCCAAATGATGTTAAGACGAATAAATGTCATAAATCATATCGCCAAATACAAGATGTAACAATGACATTTAAGGTTTCATCTGTGTTCTGTAAACTTAAGTGATCTTAATTGGTCTTCTGTCTCAGACAGAAAAAAACTGTATAATGTACAAAAAATATTTATAAAAAAACAAAAACTTTCAAAGGTTAATGATTACAAATGTAGTTGGCAAAAGGATCTGTTGGTGGTCTCGGGACAGTGAAAAGTACCAGTGAAAATTCTGCAAAGCCGAACTTCAGTTAGCATGTTTTTGACAGATCGTCTTGTTTTGGGGATGATTTATAGCATACAACGTTCTGGGTGCCGTAATGAAGCAGGCCATTATTTTTTTTACAAGATTTTACTATTAGACGGGCTAATAATTGTATTAGATTGACTTACGAAGATGTTATTGATATTCATTTATCACAGTAATTAATAAATTAGGTTGATTAATTAAAGGTATGTGTTTATATATATTCTATTCTAAGGCTAATTATGTACTCGAAAAGGAAGAATTCTTATAAAAACCATTCAAACTGCGAAAAGAATCTAAAACAATTGTTCAAGATTTTTTTCATTTTTTTTTTACAAACTAGAATTATAGCGCAAAATTCAATCGTTATATCCTTTAAAGTTCCGTAAAGCAAAAACCTTTGAATAATTCCTTGCAATCGTAAAAATGTACATTTGTACATGAAATTCTCATAGAATTTCGGAGGTCGATGTTTTTGCCTTTTTTCATTCATCATTTTCTCAGTTACAAACAACATTTCTTACACCTGTACTATTTCCTTGGAACATCATTCGTACAACAGTTAACTGCAACGAGGGCTCGGAGAAAAATTTGGAAAACTGATGAGCCGAGGAATGTATTTTGCCGCCTTGTGTCTGTTTTTACAACGAGAGAAAGGAAAATTAGTTTTTGGCAGTGTTGCATAGCGGACAACACTAAATAAATACATGTCGGTGATAAGTTAGTTTTCTGCATACTTACATCAAGTGCTGGAACTTACCTTAAAGAAAACACAAACATTATTTTTTATCGCAATTTGTTCGATACATTCATATGTATTTCAGAAAATGTTTTGTGACATGTATCAGTGTCTTCATTCTATGAGAAAACTGTTATTGTAGTAGATGTAGGTTATTACTGTTGCAAAATAGAAGTTTCGTTGCATAATAGAAGTATCGAATTCAAAATTTTGACTAAGTAATGATTTAATTTCATATTAAACTTTGGTGGTCTCTGAATGACAGGGCCATAAATTGATTTAAGTATGATGAATTATGCAACTTTGTTTGACTCTTTGCCATGCACCGATGTTGCCAAAAAACATTTCGGCACATTTTTCCATCATGAAATTGTATAACTTGTCACAATAATTATTTATTCTTCTGCCATAAAGAAGCAGATTTTTGGCAATTAGTAACACAGTAAGTTTCACACCTGGGCACTGGATTAGATGAAATTGAAACTCTTGGCTTCCCATTGGGAAGCTATTGGGTCATGTGACTTCAAAAAGGAGATTGAAGAGCTACTCTTAAAGCTCTTCACTCTTGGAGGTTCATAAGCTATTCAAAACATTCATATTTAAATTAAAATCTAATTTTTGGCAAAAAATTGTTTTGTTCAACCAATACAAATAATCAGTAACCCAATTTGAATACCTATATAAAATAAAAAAATGCATAATAAAATGCATGATAAGCATTAAGCAGTGGATTAGAAAAAAACATGTGTGTATCAAGGGATAATCAAACAAACTTGTTATATGCAATTACTGTGGGGTTGATATCCAGGAGAGCTGACTTTTACATGGATTCTTCAGATCTTAACATACCAAAAATCATCCATGCTTTTATATCTTTTGATGTAGGCAGACGTTTATACACAATTAAGCATTACTTAGACGTCCGTTTTTACACTTATCTGTGTTTGCTATGTTGTTTGGTAATCTAACGAAATTAATTTCAAACGATACAAACCGTCATGGATAAATATCCAAGGAAAACTTGGTAAAGTTTGGCTGATTTGATTATAAGATGTTTCCTTCAATACCCTTGTTTGGAGTATTTACGTTTCGCGAATTAAAAACCCATTTGCGGGATTATAATCTTATCATTCACTGAATGAACACAGTTTTTGAATCCGTCTTGTATGTTTGCGCTGAAATGCATTTTTTCTCTTGGGTTGTTTTTTTCTTCATCTAAATCTGAATATGACGTAATCGGTGTTTTCAATGGCACAAATTGCTGATTTTTTAATGTTTTGCTCGTTTTTAAAATGTATATACAGTGCACTGTAGGAACAAAATCCTGCAATCATTTATTCTCACTAAAATTCGTTATTTTTTTGAGAAATAGAATTCATTAGAGTTCATTAAGGATTTGGATGAAATATTTCAATTTTCTGATAACTGATTTAGGTTTTAATAGGCAATATATGAGAATAAAATAATGAAAAAAATAACAAAAATATTTTATTTAATTGTTTTTGTATTTTTATATTGAAATGTTCTGGCATTGATTAAGCCATCACTTTGTAGTAGTTTCATCAAGTATCTTATAAAATATTACTCTCTTTCGTATTTGTAAAGTTCTGTTAACTTCAAAATGGCTTTTGATAATCTAACTTAACACATGTGCATCCATTGCTGTACAAATATATCTTCTCACTTTCATTTCTAAAGTTTCGTTTTAATTTCATTACAAAAATTTACACCTCAAAAATGTGATGCGTCACCTGGACTCTCGTGTTAGGGTGACATTTTTCACAAGCGATAAGGTAAAAGTTGAGATTTTCAAACATCAAAGTCTGTCTTCAGTTACAAAATAAACATATTTTGACTGGAAGCAAGAAACGGAGATTTAGCTGCATTCAGATTGTCAATTTTCGTACAGGAGGATGGCTACATTCTGTCGTAACCTCGTCTTATGGCGATTTAACAATTTCGTTTTAAGGTTTCGACATGAGGAGAAATATTATAATTTGATACCTATAATATCATGGCCTATGAAATTGTATGAAGTTTTTGTAATTAAATTATCTCAGTTACATAAAAACTGCCATTAACTTCCATGCTATCAAATGATACATAAAAATATATGAAATTGTTTGATGCTACATAGAAATGATTTTTTTTCGTTTATACAATTTCTATATCAATGTTTACGCTTATATTTACAATCAAGGAACAGTGACCTTTTTGTTTTAGATTCTATAAATTTTACAGCACCATTTGTTTATAATTAAGTGGAAAACAGTGAGCATTGATGATGTATGGAGATTCTAGACAGGTCCCATCTGCTATAGTTTCCACCACATGAATGATTAAATTGTTCTTCCATATTTCTCCCTTGATTGGATTTTAATCTGATGCAGAAAGCACATTTACAGTGTTAATGCACTTCCATTTTATTAGAAAAACATGAACATACTGCACATTGTCAAAGTAATTAGAAATAAGATCTTCAGCAAGAGAGAGGCTAGCTTGTTATGTTGTTCTCACAATTGCAATGAAGGTGCTTATAGCCCCTGCTTCCCTAATTATTGTGATACTATACTGTTTGCAAATGTTTTTTGTAACTTTATATTAACTAAACACTAGAATAATTTGAAGCCACCTGTCCGAGCTAGCCACCTGCCCAATGGCTACTCACTGACCACTTACCTACCATACTGTCCAGTCTTTAGTCTGTTATCATGGGAACCCTATCAAATTAGATGCTTCAGCAGTTTAATGACTTGTTATTTATAACTCTTCCATTATAAGGTTATAAAGTCAGCATTTTATAACTTTAACAACCATGATTTCTTGCCATGGTATCTGTTTATCTAATTGCTTAATCACGTATTTAAAAGATTTTGGTAACTGTATAGTTTTGAAATCTTTCCGCAAAGAGAAATTAATGTCCTGTTTAATTTACTGCCAATGCCGATGCTCCTGTATCTTCAACAAGGAATAAAATGGCAATGAAAATGCAATGAAAGTGGCATGGTGTGTGTGTGTGTGTGCTGAGGGATGTAGAGAATACTTACTCAACAACACCCTGAAATCTGCAACCTACCAAGTTTACCAATCTGCAATGATCCAAGGTCAAAGCAATGTCTTATGCTTGGACAACATGTGGTCAATTGACCAACAAACTCAGACCTTTTGCTCTGACAAGATATGGTCATCTCAGTGACAAACAAACCAAGTATCATACAGGTCTTGTGCTCAGACATGATGTTATCACGACAATGACCAATAAAGTGAAATACAGACGTTTTGCTCTGACAAGATGTGACCAACTGAGTGACCAACAAACCAAGGGACATACAGACTTTTGCTCTGAGATGATGTGGTCATCTGAGTGACCAACAAACCAAGGGACATACAGACTTTTGCTCTGAGATGATGTGGTCATCTGAGTGACCAACAAACCAAGTGACATACAGACCTTTTGCTCTGACAAGATGTGGTCAACTCAGTGACCAACAAACCATTAGTGACATTATAACAGACCTTTTGCTCTGACAAAATGTGATCATCTGAGTGACCACATACCAAGTGACATAAAAACCTTATTCTGGACAAAATGTGGTTTATTTTGTAATCAACAAACAAAGTGACAAACAGACCGTTTGGTCCGTCAAGATATTGTCAACTGAGTGACAAACTTTTTCAGCTGACAAACATTATGACATAAGAATAACTTTCCTTCTTTTTGTAAGGGAGCATCGAGAATATTATGCAGTCAGCGAAATCAATCTTTTGAATCAACAAGCCTAAATTTAACATTTCTTCTGAGATGAAAAAATGGTAACAATCTCCAACCATTAAAATTACTGATTTTGAGCAGGCTTAGCAAACAATTTACAAGTGCAGAGCTTGCGTGCTTTTTTCATCCAATTATAATGCTGAGACTGCTGTTACATGAAAAGGAATGGTAGAAGTAGTTTGGGGTGGGGATGGGGGAAGAGTAAGTAAGAGTAAGTAGGGGGAGGACAATGATGCACGAGTAACATTATTAGAGCCTTTACTTTGAGATGTGCACATGTACATCAAGGCCAGGCCTGAAGAACTCAATTATTTAATAGTTTGACTGATCATTGAGATCAAATATTACCCAGAAGTGAAATTTACATATTTGCTTGCCTGTAGAAAGGAAACCTCCATTTTAGCTGATCGGAAACAGCGGAGAAGGCCTCTTGCATGCGAGGATGCCAACAGTTATTCATCAGCGCGGGTCACTTATCATACAGTGTTTACTCTGAGGTCTCAAATCCCTCACTTGCCCAAAATATGAGTCAATATCTGCCAAGCATAATTTACCATTTGTCACTCTTGGGAACAAACTTGTTTGCACATTTTTTGACGGGGTTAATGAAATCTCTTTTTCTCTTGAACATCCTGTCTTTGATTTTGGATGTCTCCCTTCTCTTTAGTTTTGGTGGAAGGTTTGTGCTTCAAAGTAATAACAAAAGAGCTACCAAAAATGATAGTGTGCTTCCAAAACTGTTGTTTTGCGTTTTTCTGTTTAAAAGGTCTTTTGAATTGTCCCTATTGAAAGGAAGAGATGTCATTCTGTGTAATGTTTCTGCTTCAGGGTAAAAAAGCATGCAAGTTGACTCTTGTTAATGCAAATCTTTTGGTTTCAATATTTCAATAAACTGACCATTGAAAAGAACATATTGGGCATGTCATGACCTGAGACCTGATGTTTTGAAAATGTCATGTCCTTTTGATATTATCAAAAATCAATTATATTTGTAATATTTTCGTGAGGTTTTTAACAAGATACTAATCTTTCACACCAACTATTCTGAAATCAATTTGTATCTTTAATAGTTGAAAAACATAGTATAGATAAAATTTTATCAAAACAAATTAAAGAGTGTGGGAAATTTGAAATAATTTCAGACACATTTGGTGTGAATTTTTTAAACTCAGTTCCCATAATGAGATAAGGGCTGAAGAAATATCGGGTTAAAGAGCAGAATTTGAGCCCAGTTTCAAAGTAAAGACCGCTTTTGAAGATGTCCCTGGTTATCAGGAGGGGAGGGAGGTTTCAGGAACCTTTATCAATGACCCCTAACACCCCTGTCATGGCTGATTCATTTTAAAGAGCTACTGGTGAGGGATAAGTCAGTTTCATCGACAGGACAGGTTTAATAATAATTTGTGCCATAAATTTTGTCGTTCATTCAAAAACATTTAAATATATTTCATATATATAAATTCATAAGTCTCAATCATTGAATTAAACCTAATTCAGTTTGCAGTAAAAATTTATAGCAAATAGAAAACCGAGCTTTATGGCCAAATATATTCAATTTTCAGTGCTATGGACTCAATTATAACAGTAATAAAGGATCAATTTACCTGTGTTTATATTGAAATTGAATATTTTGATGGATAAACATTTTACAAATGTAGAATAATTGCGATTATAATAAGCTATCATTCACTTTGCACCTGTATGCAAAATTTCATGAGTCTGGCTTGTAATCGGTCCATTGAGACGACCTTATACGAACATTTACATTGGCTGTGCTTGCGACTGAGGTGGCTATAATTGGGCCTCCGTATTCCCTGGGTCATCATGAATAATCCTTTATGCAAATACAAGTCTTGTGAATTATTTATTTTTAAAATAAAGTGATATTCTGTTTAAATTATGGCTGTTTGATTAATTAATACAAATATTATTGATATGTTGATTCATAATTTTTCCTCAACATCTAAGCCTTTTTCCGCCTGGTCCTAGATGTAATAATATGAAAGTGATCATTTTGACTGAAATAAATGCTGCATGTTGAGTTGATTAAAAACATAACGTAAAGTAGTTCACTAAGAATAGAAAAACAACACTAGCAACAACTGTGTTCCAAAGCAGAAAAATGTGAGAAATTAGGAAATTTACTGCAACTGTCTGCTATACAATATAGTTTTATATCATGTTATAGGTAAAAGTTACGTGTTTATGAAAAGACAGTTTTGCCACCTGTTAGCTCTCGCAAATAGATATTTTTCAAGATGGAATCCAAGATGGCCACCATAAATAGCCTGTTGTTGATTTGTTTAGTCTTGTCTCCACTCATAATGATGACAAATCAAATGATACAATGTGCATGTTTTTGTGGTATTTCTAATACCAAAAGCCTGATAATCTATGAAAACATGTTTCGGGAACAACACATGCTCAAACCCCTTATTAAAATATGTATGTTAAAAGGTGAAGCTTGGTGAGACTTTCCCTTTTTGCAAACTAAGGACTCCCGCAAAGCCTGTTATACGGCCAGATTACCTCACCAATCCCTCCTAATTTCCCGCCCTGTTCAACAATTGTTATCGAGCCTGCGTTCTGTGCGGCTGTCCCTATTTTTAAGTAACAAGGTAGATTTAAGATGCGTGCCTTCAATTATTTGTGTTCCCAACAAAGGCACTTGTATTTTCATAGAGCATCCAACTATTATAAGGGGTTAACTGGTGTTTAAACTTGAAAATGAACACTTTTCATTGTTAGCCTGTCATGAAATGGCCTCCTACTGGTTTTGAAGGGCTCATAATGGATTCTGCCTTTTTTCAGGATGTGTTGCTTTAATTTGTTTATCGATGTGTTTGTTTGCAAAACCAAGAGATGCACCCCTTAAAATGTGTAAACCCTGAAAAATAACACGGTTTGTGTGCAGTACATTGTTTCGACGTTTTAAACTGCGGAAATGCCAAATAGAAGTTCCAAATCACATTGCATGAAATAATTGAGAAGTATTGGGTAATTTTATATTCCATTAAATCATATTGGCATTTCTAGCGCAAAATCAAATAGTCCTAAAGGGTCTTCAATTACTCAAGCAAATGTTTTATTGAATCTTACGTTTTCTCGATTTTTCTGTCATCCTGATTGTAAGAGCTTCTTTTTAACAGCTCACAAGTGTCGTTAACATATTATGACATCACTTAGGGCTATTGAAAATACATTAAAAATATTTGTCGGAAGTCTCGTATTGACATTTCAGTTGCTGGATTTAGGAACTCCCATTTCTTTTGTTTGTGAATTCCAAAGAAAATGCAGGGAAAAACACTTGATGTCATTTTCTACAAAAGCTTTGTTAATTATGCGTTCAATATTTGTCTGGAGTTCTAGATATTAAATGTGTGATATATAAAATATTTAGCCTTTAGTCTATTTCAATATTATTAAATATGAATATTAAAGACCAAATATGGTTTATATGTCAGTTCACCTTGGGCTGACACTCCCTTGAATTGTCCAAGGAAGTGATATGTGTAAAAGAACGTGTCCAAAACTATTTTCTTTCAAATTTGGTGGGAAGTTCCTCAACCTCCTATATTTTTGTAGCCAATATATTTCCCAAACTTCTGCATCCTCTTTAATACATACATTTTTTGGACTGCTTATTGCTGTGTCAAATTCACCAGTACCATGTCCATGTGAGAGGCTTCAAGAACTTTTTCCTGCTGGGAATCGAATCTGGGACCTCTTGCTTTGGAGATGGACACTCTTCCTCTGAGCCATCCCAACCTCTAAAATATCTTGGATCTATGATGTTTAATCCTGCAGACATAATTTGTACCTTTTAAGGTCCATGTGCCTTTATGGGCATTAGAATTTCATAACTGTGTGTGAACATTCACTTTCTTAGCAGCTCCAGTTAGATCAAGTGTAAATGTTTTGGCATATTGGACCGGAGTCTTCCGAAATAGAACAGTTTTGGGACAGCTCTCATTTGTCATGAAGGCACATTAGTTCCTTGTTTTACCAGTAATTGTTGTCAATATATTTTATTGAACTGTGTTTCTTGCTAGTTGAGTCCTCGGGGGAAACACATGATGGAATTATCTGGAAAAGTTTTATGCTTGGTCTGGCACATTTGACGGGAACAAATCTTGTTATACTGTCATAACTCATGTCATCAGTTCGTAGATGTTCATTTATTTAATTTCATTGATACCAAATGAACTCAAAATATCATTTTGAATTAACATTTAATAAGCATGGCCTTTCACTTGAATTAACAGGATTGAATTCACTGGAAAAAGGGATGATTTGATTTAAATGAAACTTCTTATGCAGAAAATAAATACTCATAAGGTTATGGCAAATTTGCATTTTCCCAATTTTAAAGAAAATTGTCCCAGAGTTTCAAAACAACATCCTGTTACAAATCTGATGATGGAAAACTGAAGCAATATTTAGATCTTGACAGTTACGGTCACTATGGTCAGTGTTGTGTAAACATACAGCATGTTTATATTGTATGGATTACCAATTTGACTGTCAGTCTTCATCTGATGATCTCAGTATTACCAGCCCTTCCTCCAATATTAAAGAGTTTCAGCAAACAGTCCAGGTTGCACAAAGGCTTGTTTCCAGACAGAAAAGCAGCTGTGCGATCTGTCACTCAACTTTGTGCCTACTTAATTGAAAATTCCTAAACAATGTTCCAAACATGTTGTTACTGGGATCATTTCAGATTTCTATCTCATTTCTTGTGGCTGAAATTACTGGTTATTGTTATTGTAACCTCAGAAATCTGTTAAATCCAAAATGATATGCACTTGCTGGGTCTTGCTCTGTCCAATGCATAGTGATTTGTCAAATTTGACTCATTCTGTACCAAAATGACTCAGAAAAATAAGGTTAATAAAGACTATTTCATTCCAAGAAAGTGAAAATGGACAACCTGTTTTGTTTTCTGGCGTCGTTGCCATGACTAAAGTGCAGGAGCTCCTAAGCTTTTCTGGAATATTTGTTCAGCAATTGCACTCCCTTAAAGTAACACTCTTATTCAAAATCAATACATACACATAAATAACAAACATAAATTTTGAGTGATACACCTTCAACTACTTACTAAATAATGCATTTATGGAAAATATTAATTACTATTAACAATATTATAACTGTGTATTTACTAGCTGCAATTGCAAAATATTAAATGATTGGTGATTGCTAAATTATTTAATGCGATCTTCTATCGTCTCATAAGGTAGAAATACCATGTTTTCTGCACCTTTCTGCCATATTAACCTTCATATCCTTCATAAAAACCATTGATTTCGAGATTCTTCGTCTTTTTTTGGCATATTAAAACAAATGTTTTAAGTGTAGTAAGTTTTAGTTGGGAGTAAGAGTGCATCTTTAAATTTTGCAAAGAAGTAAAAATAAATGCTAATACAGCACCAGTGTAAGAGCTGGATACTGTTCTGTGTTATTGTGCCAGGGAATTGCAATAAGTTAAACTGATATTGGAACCCAAAAGTTACTACCATAATATATAGAATTCTTTTGAGACAAAAATGCAAAATACTTTCTTCACCTAAAATATATCAGGAGATATTAAAGAAAGTTGATCAGAAAGTCACTGGGCATTTATCAGCTGTCCAGTCTGGACAATGGTTTGTCAGACCCACAAGTGGCGCAAGTGGTGGGGGCCTTAATAGGAAACAACAGCTAATCAGCGTAATTGGAAGTCCGGGGAAAACATTGGAGACCTTGTCAGACTTCTATATGGAATGCACTTCCATACATGAATTAGCCTGTTGGTGGTAACTCCAGGGACCTTGTTAGCCAAATGTCTAAAATGTCCATTCATTTGTACATGCCAAATTGGGAGAAGGCAAACAATGGGACATGTGTCCCAGGAGACTAGCTGTGGCTGGCTGGCTGTAGTACACAGGACAAGAAGGACTTTTCTAACCAAAATCATTCAGATGGTGTCTAAGAATTGAAGATGCAAGGCAAGTTTGTGAGGTTAAAGTCAGGAGGTATCATTAACATTATATATTTTAATGTCAACATCATCGGTATCGTTGTAGTGCAGAAAAAAATACCCTTGGCCATATTGTTTGAATCCTATTATATACTATTGACTGGAAAACAGACAGCGTTTTTTTAAGTATTAAATATTTTTTAGGTTATCTCTTTAGTAAGACTTAATTTTGGGAAGTATATTTAACTTTTGACCGATTCTTTGGATAGACAGATACACTGTTTTGAACATGAATAAGAACAAATCTATATACAGACATACGCATATAATCACTATTCAGTTTCCAAAACATTCAATTTCAACATTGTAGTTTAAATCTGAAGGAAATTCTTTTTTTGCCATAAATATGTCATAAGGAATAAAGTAACAACTACGGACATGCTCAAATTGAATCAATTTCAGTCCTGGAGCGAAAACAGTAGCAGAACAAATTGGTTCTGGCATCATTGAGGGAAGAAAAGGCTTAAATTTCCGCCAGCAGATATTGGTATGAGGGCTGCTATCAAAGTTGAACTACCAGAGGCCCTTAATTTGGAAACATTCAAGGGGGCACCTTGCTTTGAAACTGTTAGGGGTCATCACAGGTCCCTGGCAGATTTCTAACAAGTGTCAGTCAAGTTCAGGGGGCTGTAGGTTTTTATCTTCGGCCAAAGGTACTGAAGTTAATTGAACCTGAAGGGACATGTGTTAGCAGGGTAGTTTGATTCCAATGGCTAAATGCATGCTGCTGGATTGAGTCTGTGGTTTTATGATTTCACTGTCATATTTTTGTGACCCATGTCCATCAGGTTTAAATGGATGTCCATTTTAACAGCAGATGTCATTCAGAAAATGTTAAAGAAAACAAAGTCAGACCACTGTGGTGGTCAGTGTGAAATTCCATGTACAAAGCATGGTCTTTTTTGCAGTCTTTATCTTTATTTTGGTATAAACAAGTTAGTGGTCACCAAGCTTGACGAGAGGATTCCTCCAGGTTCCACAGATTCCCTCGAGGAGTTATTAAAGACCACATTCTCAATAACATTGTGCTCTTGAGCGTGATAGGATAATGATGTAATATGTTGTTTTACCGTTTCTAACCCTTGAAAGTCTCCAAATTAAGGGTCCCTGGTAGTTCAACTTTGATAGCAGCCCCATACAATCCATGCTGGCTGAAATTGAAGCCTTTTTCTTTTCTCAATGATGCCAGAACAAATTTGTTCTGCTACTGTTTTCGCTTCAGGACTGATAGGATAATGATGTTGTTTCACAGTTGTTGTGAAATTAAGAAGTGAAAAGTAAAGGATGTCCATGTATCAATATTGCTTTACAAGGTGCAAATTGTGTTACTGTTAAAAAAATTATCAAATAATTCCACCCTGTCTGTCACACTCACACTAAACTTTGGACACACACTCCTTCCTCCAGAACCAAAAAAGATCTGGTTTAAATGTGCATAGGGGGTGTAAGAGTCCTCCCTGAAGAAAATGTTGCCTATATTCAGTTTGAAACACTTGACATCAAACCTACAGCACCCCCACCCTTCCTCCCCCTATATATCTGATACTAGTGACAATGCATGCCATAGTTTCTTGGACTGGAGCATTCTGCAAAACCTCACAGTTAATGAATTCATTAAAGTGTGTACATTCTTAACATGATCACATAAATTACAATTTTGATAGCAGCATCACACATGGTTCCAGTTAACTTGGACCCAGTGTGTGGCCAGTTATGAATCCAGTACAGTGGAGGGATGATTTATGAATATAAAATGACCAGACATGAGTGATATGTGCATGGTCCAGCCAGGTCCACCAAAAGATAAATCACTGCACATGCTGGTTTCCCTGCAGAAAACTGTTTTCAGAGAACCATTATCATTAGGAGCTTTAGATAGAGGTGTTTAAAGATGACTTTTATCTTTAATCTTAATGAATTGAAGTTGATAGATGTATGGAAGCTGCATTGCACCTTTTTTGCTTCTAGTTACTGAGCCTAAAGCTTTGTCCAAGTGTTTTCTTTAAGAGTTTGGACAATTATCTGACCAATATTCCTTTGAAGGGATTGTAATGATAAGCCAAAGCACTGCCCAAACACTCAGATTATACTGAAACTTACACAATGTCACAATATCTCTTGGCTTAATAATATCCAAACAGAATGATGTTCCACAAAATTGATGAAAATTGATTCCCCTTGCTTTTAATATTAATGTAAATACATTAGCAAACCTAATGGATGATTCAAATTTGCATGTGAGTTACCATCAGATATGGTGGACAGACCAACCACCCAGCTATTGAGTCTTTGACATGGAGCATAGATCACTCTGTATGGTAACAGCAGGTTTTGAGGTTGCCAAGGTCATGATAGAAATCTTGATTGAACTGGCTTGTCAATCCAGAGAACATGGAAGTCACACTCACATTGTGCTGAATGGGAGATACATATCTTTGTTTGGTCATCTTTCAACCCAGAATCAATCTGATTTTGTCCCATATGCTGGTTTTCTGATGGAAACATGATGACTGACACTTCATTGAACAAAATAGCAAGATAATTATCTATGGCAAATTTGCTACAAGGGGAGGTAATATGCTACTTTAAATTCTCAATTTAATTAGTTTGGGTTAAGAGAAACTAATAAAGAATAATATTTGTTTATTTGTTAAAGATAATTGAATGAAATCTAAACATGCTATTCTTATGTTTTAAGAGTTGGTAAACATGTACTTAGTTAACTTCTGAACCTGTTTCATGGTTAACTTCAATATCTTTGAAAGCAAAAATCTGCCCACTTAAATTTATGGGCTTTTAAATATTTTCTGTGATAAGGACTAGATTTCAAAACTTTGCTTTACAGTTTTAAACACATAAATGTCATATTTTCTTATAAAAATGTACTTAACCCGGAAGCTGAAATCTTTGAATCTGAGCATCAACAGTTGAACATCAAAGCAGTGATGTGAAAAGTGGGATTTACATAACTTGTTGATATCAGAAGCACCATTAATTTTATTGAAGGGAAGTCAATTAAACGCTTATGTGATGGGTGGCAATGCCAGATGTAATCAGCTGGTGTCAAATGATCTCATTTTAAGACTTTGTGAGTACTTTTCTGCAGCAGATTTTATGTGCCATTAAGAGTTGAAATGCATGAAAAACAACTAAATTCTACCATGATGTAGGCTTATATATTCTTGTTAAAGAAATATTTAGCTAACAGTCCATTAATTGTTCAACATTGTCATAATGCAGATCTTTTCATAATTGACTGAATGTCATTTCATTCAAACAATCTGAAGTATTCTTTTACCTCTTAAATAAATTAATAGATCAGTGCAGTCACCAAAACATAATCAATATCTTAATTTACTTCAGTATAGACTCAGCATTTACAAGTTCAACATTGTTTCCCACTTTGTTAGGATGGACAGCAACATGTTCCTTGCCTGGTTTCCTATGATTTATGACCAATAACTATACATTTACTAGTCTTGTCAAGTATTTAGTAGCATTTTGTATGCCCAATATAAAAGATTATCCAGGAGTGAAAGAGAAAAATATATAAATGACCCTTTTTGGTTTCACCTCTTCGATCAAAATTGATTGTTGATTGTTCTTTCACCTTTTCAGACCTTTGATATTGTTGCATATTTCAAAAACAGACTGCTATTTCCCAATCAAAAACAGACTGCTATTTCCCAATCAAAAAGTGACTGCCATTTCTCAATCAAAAAGGGACTGCTATTTCCCAATCAAAAAGGGACTGCTATTTCCCAATCAAAAAGTGACTGCCATTTTTCAATCAAAAAGGGACTGCTATTTCCCAATCAAAAAAGAACTGCTATTTCCCAATCAAAAAGGGACTGCTATTTTAAGGATTTTGATTGTATTTAATGTCTCCAATGGATCTCTGTTCCAGAATGTAGTCTTCCAAATCTTATATAATAATAAATACAATTGTATTGTAACGCATCTATCCTTTAAACTCCTACGCACAGGGTACAGAAGGTAGAAAATTCAGCTCTCTGTATGCTTATCAAATATTGCTCTCTTCGGGACAATTTCTGACCACTGTACGCAAGATGGAATAAAGGGCATACTATAGTGTCCATCAGTGTCGTATCAGGATTGTGAGTGTCAAAGGTCTCTGCAAGCTTCTTTGCCAGATGTCGGGAACCGTACAGGGAATCAGTTGTAAGCTTCCTCCCCCTGGAAAAGTGTTCGGAAACCAATAATGTGATACCTAATAATATGAACATGCAGGATATAAATAAATTTGAATAGGCTGTGTAAGGAAATTCTATCAAGTTTCATACAATCGTATTAAAATCCATCTATCATGGTTGCTATTGTAGTCAATAAAACCCAGGTGATTCTAACAACAAGCAGACTTTTCCAAGGAAATATCTGGAATTTATTGTTCCACAATTTTAATGAAAGCAATATTGCCTATTAACCGGAGTGCTTGTTACATAAAGTGTCAGGTATTCTACAAAGAAATCAAACCATTTTCTCAGAATTACCACTTGGTGTTTAGTGGAGGAGGCAATATATTGTTCTTTGATTTTTCATTGTTGTATTTATGTGCAGGAGGAAATGCATCCATATTGTTCCCTTTGATGTTATATTGCTTTGCTGAGACAATATTAATGTTTATTGTTATTGGTGAATTTGCGTAAATGTCTTCTTGTGTTCTGAAGGATTTCAGTCAATTTTCTTACCCATAATTGCACTGATGTTTTGGAGTATGTAGTGATATATTTAACTATCATATTAATTAATTGAAGTAAATTTTCTTAAAGTCATTTGCTTAATAATTATTAAATCAGTATGCAGAATATTTAATATAAAGTCGTTTTTAATCCAACATGCTACATGAATGATATTGACCCTCTCCTTCCTGCCCCCACCAAGAAATAGTTCAATCTTATGATAATGCCCTTCCACCTAAATGCTACATTTACAGAGCTATATATATCCTAGGAGGTACTTGGTAGATGGATACTATTTCATAGTTGACTTCTAGCTGACTCCCAGTATTTATACAAGATAACAAAATGGATGTTTATGTGCCATAATGGAGGTGAAGATACACAAAATTCCATGATCCCTCAGATAATCATCTTGTAAAAGCAGGATCTTACCACCAACAAGGGGAAGTATGGCTGGGAACATGTCTATTTATTTCAAGCCCTTTGTATGCTTGTTTATTTAACATGCCCATCTAAGGTACCTTCAACTTTCTCATCTTTTCTCTCATGTGAATGCCCACCTGAGTCTCATGTGGAGAAAATTGCTCAATCTCAGGTTTTCGGGAGTCCTTTAATGGCCTAATTTGCATTTTCCATGATTTGTATCATAGTTCTGATGTGATATTTATGTCAATGAGAATGGTTTACACATAAATTCATCTCAAATACTACTCCCGACATTCCATTGTGTCAATGACTCGCCAGTTGTCGTTGGTATTTGGTCAGCATGTGGTCTGACAGGCCTGGAAGAGGAGATAATTCATTGAAGAGTAGAGGCAGTGGAGGTAGATAAGGCATGATCTGTTTTGATTGATTCAGGGGAGATAATTCATTGAAGAGTAGCAGTAGAGGTGGTAGATAAAGCATGGTCTGCTTGATTGATTCATCAGCACTGGTGGTGCCATCATTCTTTGAAAAGTGGCTCTAACTGAGTTTGACCGAAAAAACTTTGGGTGCACATTTCTAAGATAATTGATGGTATTCATCACCAGGTTAATATACTGTGTGCTTCTTTCAGCGAGTGACAATAGTAAAAAGCTTGATTTTATTTTTTTTTGAAAGTTTTCAAAAGTCACTATTTTTAAGAGTGTTTTCCAGGACCAGTGTTCCCCCCTAAACAGATGATTTATTGCTTGTTGCAGCAAAATGACAGTAAATCTTAATTAAGTCAACGTAATTGAATGAAAGGTATCGATAATTAAGGCTTTTAATGAATCATCATGTTCCGTGTAATGATGTCCATTGTGTTGGTCAGTTTGCATTTCAACTGACCCGAGGTCACCCATCAGTTAGGACCAGAACTACTGACCACAGTGTCACAGTGGCCTTTGTCCAGTTTAATCAGTTCGCTGCTGAATCTGTCGGTCTTTACCAGTGGTCAAGCCGGCACAGTTTGGGCGCTGGACACTATTCTGTAATCATATGGTGCCTTGTCATTTCCAATCAAACAGGAAAGCCTTTGCTTGGTGCCAAGTTAAGCCCAGCAGGCCCTATCATGTTTCTTTCAAATCCTTTTGGTTCCTTTGTTAATTATTTTTGGTATTGATACTGATGCACATAAAGCAGTCATATTAAACCTCAGAGAAACCTTCTGTATTTCATATGTGAAAATATTTTTTTATATATTATACTGTTAAATTGAATTCCACATTATTAGTCAATAACATTTTTAAATCAACAAGGTTACATTTTATGGACAGCATAGGAACTGAACCCACTGTTTCAAAATATTGATTGATTTAATGACCACAGAAAATGCTTCGATAAGGTAAAAGGTCATTTCACCATAAACATTTTCTTTGTCAAATAAAAAAGCCACCTGCTGTTTCATGAGCTGTTTTAAATAACAATATACATGTATCAAATGTACCTGCTATAACATTGATTGACTTGGATAATGTTAGGTTAGGTTTTCTTTTGGGGTCAGCCAAGGTTACCCTCTCTGACCTTTCTTATCCTCTGAAGAGCATGTCTCCTCATTGTCTTGGCGATTGTTTTTCAAGGGCCCACTTTAACTGATAGGTAAACTGCGATAAAAGTAGTTCCAGGGTGTATTGCTATAAATTGATACACTTTTGCATGAGTTTGCTTATTTGAAAGGATTATAGGATACTCACTGCTCTCTTATGACCATATTATCAACTAATCTGAGTATAGTGATATAAATATTCTTTTGAAATTAATGACCACCCTTTATGTGAACTCTTAACTTATAAAGGTATTTGTTCTTCTTAAACTGGGAAACATTCTCAACTAATGACACTATTTATGACATCTTTGGTAAGAGTTTAAAGTAAAGACAAGAAAAAGCAAGCATGTCAGAATATTTACCTTGTCTGATTGCTGTTAAGTGACATGGACCACCAAATGACCGTGATTAGTATTAAAGACATAAAACAGTTATTAGTAGCCATTAATGTCAAAAGTTTATTGTTGATAGTTATGAATGATTTACTGCCCATTGATTACCTTATCTTGTTTGTACTCTTTTGAAGAAAATTGGATGGATTTCTCTTTGGCGCCAACTTCTTTAGTGGACAATATGAAATGGCTATTCAAAGGTAAAACTTATCGTGGTGGGCAGTTTTTGTGACAAATTTGACACATCAATTAGCGTTCTATATGGAAGAAAGGCTGTCAATACAAAGCAAGTAAAAGGGTCAATGGAGGGTGGCTAGTTTGATGGACACATGCTAACTTTACTGAATATGGATACAAATCTCCGAGATTATTGTTGGTCAGGTTTCATTTGCTAAATGAACAACAAGTCTTTCACTGTCCATCACTGGTTGCCAACTTATATTTGCTCAATGAAGTGATGGATAAAAGAGTAAACAGTTTGAGTAGTGATTTCATGTATTTTGTTACACTCCTGGAATTGCATGAGACTTTTAAAAGCTTTGAGAAGAATTCAGCTATTAAATGCCAATGCTTGTTTGTTTTTGAAGGCTGCTCAAGGGCATAACTATTAAAATAGTTAAGCCAAAGTTATGGGACTTGGTTCTGATATGCTTACAGCAATTTTGACAACATACAAGGATAATGACGTGACCAAGGTTATGACCATACTTTGACTGCATCTTTTCTTCGAAAAACATTTTTTCAAAAGTTATGAGACTTGCTTCTAATAATTGCTTACAGGGCAACAGCAATTTTGACAATATGCAAGGATAATGACAACCCCAAGGTTATGACCATACTTTGACTGCACCTTTTCTAAGGGAATTTTTTTTGGCAAAGTTTTGGGACTTGCTTCTGATATGTTTACAGGGCAACAGCAATTTTGACAGCATGCGGGGATAATGACAAGACCAAGGTTATGACAATACTTTGACTGCACCTTTTCTTGGATTTTTTTTTCCAAAGTTATGGGACTTGCTTCTGATATGCTTACAGGACAACAGCAATTTTGACAACATGCGGGGATTATGACAAGACCAAGGTTATGACAATACTTTGACTGCATCTTTTCCTTGGAAAAACATTTTTCATTACAGAAGTTTTCACAACCTACAATGGTAATAGGATATGATTTATTTTTAACCACACTTCTCAAGTACAAGAAAAAACAAGGCAAAAAATAACTGAAACCAGTTGGGGAGAAGTGTTGTTGATAAACATGAATGAAGGAGTTTGCAATATAGCCAGATTTACAGCACATTTTTGATGGCCAGAACCTAGTAGAATCTCTGGGATTTATTTTGACATTATTGGCTGTTTCCTGTCATGTTCAAGTGTCAAGCAATGATCATGAATGTCGGGAAGTGATTTCTGATCCAAGTACATATGTTGGCTTGATGTGCCGCACTTCATTTTATCGTTTTGCCACAGCCAAGTTACGTTATTTAAGTAATTTTAGTGTCATTTTGTTACATTGGGGTGTTCATTGTTTTATTAGTTACTTAATATTAATATCATATGGCTTATAATCATGTATAATACAAAGAAGGAAATGTGTACAGTCTAAAAGGCTCGAACTCCCTTGGCTCGATTTACTCATTGGCTCGAACTCCCTTGGCTCGATTTACTCATTGGCTCAAACTCCCTTGGCTCGATTTACTCATTGGCTCGAACTCCCTTGGCTCGATTTACTCATTGGCTCGAACTCCCTTGGCTCGATTTACTCATTGGCTCGAACTTGATCTAAAGGACTGTTTTTTTTCTTCTGGATATAAGAAATCCTGCTTGGCGTGACTTTTCGATGTCCAAGTATTTTTCGCTGTTCTCTTGGAGCTCAAGCCAAATTGGGCTCAACTGTATATGTTTTGGATGATGTGGATTCTGTTTGATGTTAAATGAAGTGCAAGTTGCTATGTTCTATGCTAGGGAGCATCACAATAAGCCCCTCCTCTCCAATTTTGTAATTGAATCCATAAAGCCCTGTTTGATACTGAAAAAAGCGTCTTTACGCAAGATGTTTTTAAAAGTTAACAATATGGAAATTCAGGACTATTTTTTCTTGGAAAATATTTGAAATTAAAAAAAAATGATAATAGATGCAGTAAAACCATCATATCTGTCAGACATGTAAACTGCTGTTTAAATACTTGATATTTAAAATTGGTAATCTTTCTGAAATTTTAACCAAAATTCTGCTTGAATGGTGTCTGAATGTTATATAATAGTAGTCTATTTTTTGCACTCTTTTTGCATGTCAAAATCTTAGAGAACAATGGCAGGGTGCATGATGAAAAATCGTATACAAACAAGTTTGAGAAGAGTTTCATATTAAGTGCTCAAAATTCATGAAATCAAATTAAAAAAACAGCTTGAAACTTATTTGACTTTATGATTGGTTTGTGCTGAAATAAATAAAACCTGTGATAGGTAATTCTAGCCTTGAATTGTCTGTTTAAAATTTGTATGCCTGTCAAATTTGAGATATGCTTACTGGTAAAACTTTTTTTTTTCTAAATTATTAAAGGTATATTAGGATCAAGCCGTATGCGTAATTTCTCTGTTTCTTTAAGAATCTGAAGAGCTCTTTCGTTACCAATAAGTTATTTTCAACAATTACCGTAAGTGCTGCACTGTTTAAAGTCTGTCCGGAGTAGGTTGGAAAGCTTGATAGTTTTTTCTTGACGAAAATGACCTTGGGACCTTGGTGCTTTTTCAACCATTTTTCATACCAAAGAAAAATGAATTTTCTGTTTTTTTCTTAGAAAAGATTTCATCTGGCATTATTTGTACAGAAATGATATTTCTGGTTTAAAATTCAAAATAGAGCTGTTCAGTAACATCTTGTTTTACAGATGTTGGTTATAAACGAAATGTTAAAATATATGTAAATAGAAAATTATGTTCATTCATGTTAATTTTAATTTATTAGCCTTCCTTTACTTTCGAAAATAATTTTATTTACCTATAATCCATAAAATTTGACAGTTGTTTGGTAGCGTACAGTTACAGAATGCTTTACGATCGCGATTCACTCATATTTCACAAAAACGCTCTGCTTTGGTTGTAATCACATTAAATTAGGCAATAAATGACACGTTTTATGGGCAATGAGCAGGCTAGATTTGTTTTATGACATAAAAACTGAAAATTTGCTTTCTATTAAATTCGACACAAGCAAATTTATATGCATAATATTTATTAGTGAATAGCACCACTTTGAAAAGTGTTAAATTTATTGCCAGCAATGAATTGGAGTATCAGTTATACATTTAATTCTGTCAAATTTAGATGCAATGTTTTTTTGACAGTTATATGATTTTAATCCGTTTGGCATCTAAATGTTGCAAAACTTAGTACTGACATGAACATTATCGTGTGTTGATGACGATTTCACTTCTAATGGCATAATTAATTATTGCGTTAACAGCTGCAGCCGTTAAATGCCATCTTAGGAAAAGGTAAAAATAGTAAAGGCACTAAGGCTCGGACGAACAAGGTTAGCTGCTTTGGATATAGTGACAACAGTATACAGTCCAAATCAGATTTAGTGTTTCTGCCCATGTTTCTGCCAATGGGATTGCCATACAAAAACGGATTTGCACAGCTAATGTCTTATTAATAATTTTGAGTAAAGATAAAAAACACTAACTATTATTTACTTATTAATTATGATTAAGAAACAATTTAGCTGAAAAAAATCAGGGATGGAATCATATGAAACATGAAATTTAAAACATGATTATTTGAAATTTAAATAACACTGTGCCAAGTCCAATCCATCTGGCTTAAATATGTTTACAGTTACAGAAAAGATCAGACAAGTGTTGGGCCTCCAAAGTCCCTTCACTCTGTCTAAAATAAGTTTATGATAACAGCAAAAATCTCATAAGTATTGGCCCATCACTCGGGGTAACACATGTTTAGAGTTACTGAAAACATCTGACAAGCATTGGACTCTGAAGTCCCACCACTCTGGCTTACATATTGTTGGAGTTTTGCCCCTTGGTCAAATAGAAAAGTTCTTATGAGCATTCCCAATCGCTTGAGGTGCTGTTGTTATTGACTTTACTATTATCTCAGTAACTTTTTTCTCAAGTTTTATTCTCTAATACTGTGAACAGTATAAACAGTTCTGGTTGATGCTGTCAAGCAAAAAAAATATAAAAAAATTGTCTATCAATCTGATGGGTGGGTTCTGTCAGACAAATATAATAAACACGATGAGTGCAGCAGACAATATGTGTATAACGATATGTTTAGGTATGAGCAGAATTTTCCCCAGAACTCAGAGCACTTGTTTTTGTTTGCAGAATAAACATATTTCCGGGCCCAGGTTAAGCTTAATTACCATGAAAAATAGTATTTTCCTTTTCATAGGGAGATAGGGTATGTCACTTTGGTATATATTTCATTTTGAGAGATAGTGCATGTCAGAGAGCACCGACACTGCTTTTACTGCTCAGGTGTTGCTGTTCGATGTGTTTTTCAGATTGTCTTAAAGATACTTGCTCATGGTTTGTAAAATGCACTCATTTTTTTCTGCACTTCTGGTATCAAAGAGTAAAATAAATAAAAATGAAATGCTTTCTGATGCATTTTCAGGAAAACTCATTTAATGTCCAAAAACATGAGCAAGTCCCTCTAAGAATGAGGACATACCATGAGATCTTGATAATTGTTGGGATAAAACCAAAGCATTGTTAATTTAAACAATAGCTCTTACCAAAACCATTTTTGACGGGAAAACTCAAACTTCAGTGTAACACTTCTTAAATATCAAAATTCTAGTTGATATATATTACTGTATTTTCAATCCTCTTAATAGTCTGTATATTTTATATTTCAGGGATCGACCCTATTGCAATAGTTGAGCTGTACCGAACCCAACAGGAGGACATCGCACTCGGTGCCGATCTTCAGCTGCGATGCGAAATTACGGGAAATCCAGAGCCCTCGTATTACTGGTACCAGAATCAATTCAGGTAAATATATTTTTTTACTAAAATGTTGTTTCTCTATTGCCTATTTTCTTTTTCGTAGCCTAAAGTTTGAACTAATTTATTGTACAATGATATTGAAACACAATTATATTAATCACTGTCGTTGGCACAATGAAACGCGAGAGTGTACTGGTCTTGTGTTGTTGAGGAAACCAGAGTACCCGGAGAAAACCCACTTTTGTCTGGTTTGGTGATCACAAACCAAACTGAGACATATGCACCCAGGCCGGGAATCAAACTGGGCGCCTTTGTGAGAAGGGAGATTGCTAACCACTGCGCTAGACAGACAATTACCATTGCTTTACTAGTAAAGCATTTCTTTGATTGATCAACATAAGGGCTTATCAGCATTCTTATTCATATGCTGTAGGCTATTTTTATAATCATTATATTCCACCCATGAGAACTTGAGAACATGTGTCCACAATTGGGGTTCAAATCTTTCACTTCTTTAGTAAGGTTTAAAATTTAATTGACCCTTTTGCTGCATTTCAGGAAGAATTTCACTGCAAAATTAAAACTTTTAAGGCTTATCTTTAGAAAAAATATGAAAGTAAAGGTATGGAATCTAAATATTATTTTTTTCCGCTAAATTATTACGAGTCAATGAAAGGTTATCGGTAGGGAATGAGAGTTGATAAATTTGAGTTGATAGACACATAACAATTATTCCCAGTGTTATTGGTAATTAAGAACATAACAAAATCATATTCTGGTAAACATCACAAAGTTATGATCATTTCTATGATAATGGTAGTCATCTGGTGCCAAAAGATCTACCCAATATAAGGCTACCGAAAAAATATTCCTCAGATTCAATGGAAAAAAATATAAAGCCAGGAGTCAGATTTGGTAGTTGGTACTAGGTTTCATGCATTTTATTAGCCTCATGGTGTTGTTGTTATCGGAGGTGTTGGTGGTTGTAACGATGATGGCAGCATCTGAGTACACGATATTATACAAAAACCATGACCACAACCGAACCATTTTTCAAGATGTTTTAATGAAACTTGGTACTAATGTTACATCGGACACATTAATATCAAGGCCCAAAACTTTGTCTCTAATAATTGCTCAGTATTCCCCTTGTTTGACTGCAAAAACAACAGATGAGGGTTGTCTTTCACTGCAGCACTCTTGTTCATTTTAGATCATCGCTTAGGCTGTATTTTTGTCCAAAATTCATTAATTACAGCAGTGGGTTTCTGACAGCCATGGGGATGTTAATCCAAAGATGTTTTTCCACTTGCACTTACAGGAATGACTGTGTGTGTTCACCTGTTAGGTAGTAAACTATCCATATCATGGGGCGTCTAATTTTCTATGTCCAGGGGGAGGGGGAGATCTCCAAATATTATCCAAGTATCTTATCATCATAATAGCTTAAGTTTACACCCGACTTTCTGACTTTCCTTCTAGCTAACAGCTAGTTGTTTGATCATCACAGCAATGGTCTGCTTTTCACTATGAATGCTATGGTAGGAAATTCCAATGTATTTTTTAATACTTTTTTCCTCTGCTGATGCTGGTGTTTGTAACAGTATTTACAAAATGATGATTGAAGCACTGTAAGGCCATTTGGGATTAATTTGGAATAATGGATTTCACAATTAAGGGGCATATTGCAGATCAAGCATTTCATGTAAGAGGTAGCTAAAGGCAAACTTAAAGGGCATCTTAGGCGCAGCCCCATTCCCCAGTAACCCCCTAAATATTAATACTTATAGGCTATAAACATTGCAAGGGGAGTATGTGAGTCCTCCCACATGAAAAATTGGCTTATTTAAGCCTAGAATGGTGCATTTTGATAAAATATATATGCATAATCTTCGACCATATTGATATGAAATGTTGACATGGCTTTTTCAATCTTGTGAAATTTTGTATGTCAAAAAAATGCCTGTCGGTCCATTTACAAGACTTGAAATTTGGTTGGCTCAGAAAAGAATTTACCGATGTATTTTTGTGCAGACTGCATGCTTGAATTACATTTATCATACCTATCAATATCTACGGAAGTTTTAAAATCCTCACGCCCATTTAAATGCATTTACGATGTTAATCAAAGATCAAATTGCACTAATTGTTGCTAATCTGATTGCCTGTAAAGAGATGCGTTTGTTGATAAATGGTACGATCTAACCTTCCCCACCTTACCAAAGTGAATTATCATATTATCTGATGACCCTAATTGGAGTAATGGGCTGATTTCATGTGTAACGGCATTAGGTAACAGAAAAATGGCAGGGTTTTTGGTTTCGATTTTGCAATCAAATAAATGGGATGTATTTGGTTTCCATCACAATTTCTTTCACTGTCATGAAGTTTGAAGCTTTAGGCCAAAACAGAGCATGATCTGCACTTAATTTTTCAAGGCGAAATTTAAGAAAGGTTATTACGGCTGATTGGGATAATTGTTTTTCAATAAATGTTTTCATATTGAGCATTTTACGAAGAATATTGTCATAGCCTTGGTGTCGTTGCCTGCGTCGGTGTGCAAAACCTTGTCGTTGCCTGCGTCGGTGTGCAAAACCTTTAACATTGGCCATTACTCAGAATCAATATGCTAACACGAAACTTGGTAAACATGTTGCTGGACACAATACGCACATGTATTAACCAAGTGTTATAAAATCTTGCCATAATTACTAAAGAGTTGCTAGAAACAATATGCACATGTATTAAGCAAGGCTAATAAAAACTGGCCGTAATTACTTTTGAGTTATGCCCCTGTTTACGTGTAGGAAACAGATGTGCATTGGCACTTGCTCTGTGCTCTTCTTACTAATGTTCCTGTAAAGTCTGGTGATAAACGTGACCATACTCACATATGCAAAGTAAAGGAATTGAACCAAGGTCATGCATGAGAGAAGCAAGCAAGCTAAGCCTGAAGACGGAACAAAATCTTCTTCCTTACACCAGTCTCAGTATGGTGCACATAATCAAAATGAAAATGTTGATATAGATACCAAATAACAGTCAGTCATAAAAAAAGATGACTTATGAGGAAACTAATGTTACATCAGACTAGGTTTTCTCATCTGTTTGCTCTGAAGGAACCTTTGCAAACATACCTACCAAAGACCAGATCCCAGTGGGAGTTTTAAATGATTGGTAATTAATGAAGCTAATGGCATCCAATTCCGATCATCCTGAGCTAATTTCTCAGGTGGGGAAGCATAACTAATAAATCAGCTTAATAAATAAGCCAGAGATCTAGTCACTGTTTCTTTAATCAAAAATTAGCCCTGTTAAAATCTAGATTTTGACTGCTCATCATATGTCTTGATGTACACAGGAAGTGTATACAGAACCAGTAGGGTGGAGGCTTGAAGAACAGTAGGGCGGCATCTTTTAGACATTTTCCTGTTTTTCTCTCCTTTGGAGCTTCATGCGTCTGGTTTTTACATCAAAACTCCAAAGATGTCTCTTGTTCATGTTGTTGATAAATTTTGCACATTGTGCTTAATGTTGTTTTTATAAGGTTTTACAATTTCAAAGTCAATTCTCCGATGAATTAAACAATTTTCTAGAAGAAGATAAACCTTTCGCGCAATTATGCAAATAAGTGAACCTGAAAGCTAACATTGATGTTCCGCAGGTATAAATGCGTTTTTGTGCTTGTTTGAAAGTTGAATATTTTTTTCTCATCTGTGTTCTGTCAGACCGATGCCAGATTTAAGAAAGGCGAGTTCAGTCTGCAGCCTCCGGGAGTTCCTTGTGATCTGGCCATCTCTTTCGATCTTTTTGATTTTTTTTTTGAATTTTAAAATAAATAACCATGGAGATATTTCTTTAAATCTTAAACAAATATCAATTACGATTTGTTTTGTTAAATTTTAGATAAATAACAATTACAATATGCCATACACGATATAAAAGAGGAAATGATTCAAGTCTTTTGTTATTGAGAATGAAAAGGTGAATATTTAAAGGTAATTTGCAGGTCATGTTGCAACTCTTTATGATTGCAACTAAAAAAATCTAGTCAAGGATTTTTGCTCCTATGATATGTTAATATAAACACAGGTGCATACCATTTTGAAAGTTTCGGCAATATTCTTTTACATATCCAACTTATGATATGCACCGTGCATATCATAAGTTGGATATGTAAAAGAATATTGCCAAAACTTTCAAAATGGTATAATAAAAAAGTGATGGCCCTATAATGATCTAATATAATCAAATAACTGGCAAAAGTTGATAATAAATAATAAACTTTTATCACTCTTTAAATATTACTTTACTTAAAAACATAAAATTTAAGTATAATATCATTTGTTGATGCTATGAATATGTCGAGACAATTTCGGAGTATATAAGACATAAAAGTTGTTGGAATAAATGTAAATGATATATTTATAGTGATGTTTAGCATGGAAATACCCTTATTTCCGATATTATGAAATTGGTCAGATTTTCCAACACTTGAATAAAATAGGGGGCATTTTTCTTCATGTCTTGTTCGCCATGATTGGCAAATTTGTGTGTTACATTAAATATAGCTTAGCGTTACGCCCCTGGCATGAAATTAAATCTTCGCCTTACTGAAAACTTCCAAATTTATCATGTCAGTGCATTATGAGACTTTTCAAAATCTACTCAAAGTTCTGTTTTAAGTCCCAAAGAAGATGGCTACCACAGATAATGCGCATAATCTCTTTCTAAGCCTCATTAGTAATACATTAATAAATGACAATCTCAAGGTCCTGATTTTCCATTGACTAGAATTAATTTCATTTTAATGAAGTCTGCAATCCATTAACTAAACATTATTTGGCCAAGTAAATCATCAAGTTTAGCTAATGATGGTATAGACAAGACCTTAATGAAAAATATTATGATTGATTTAATCTTTTCTTCTAGGCTCTGTCATGTTTTGGGATGAATAATTACCTGTCATGATGGTCTGTCTGTCTGTCTGTCTGTTTGACTGTTGGCTGGTCCATCCGTCAGGTGGTTAGTTGGGCGGACGGTTGGTCTGTTCAGTGTCCATTCAAGTGCCACATATCTCTTTCTAGTAGGCAGTAATTTCAAAATTTTAGATGTGCAGAGTGCTTTCACCTGTATATAAGGTCAAGGTCACTTTGAAAGGTCAAAGGTCAATCTTTAAATTAGACCACAGGTTATGTGTAATCTAAAATTATGTGTTAATAAAATAAATTTGATCATATATTTTTTTAGGGTATTTAACAAGGACAATGTGAAGATAATTGACAAGGGGACACGACTGCGCATCAACAACGTAACGGCCAGCGATAATGGCGTCTACTCGTGTAGGGCGGAAAACTTGGCGGGAACAATTGACAGTAGCAAAAACTTTCTCCTGAATGTACAAGGTAAGACACTGTAAATAATGTATTTTAAAGGGAATCACAATCTGCCCCATTGCCCAAGCCCCATCCTACTTTATTCAGTTGTTAAGAAAAAATCTATAATTTTCTTAATTTCTTGAACAGTCATAAACTTACTCACTGATTTTACTTGGCCAAAATTGTTTTCAATCTGTGTTAAAATTGATAATTTTTAAATTCTGTTCTTATAATGAACTTGAACAACGCTACAACAAGCAGAAACTCATTGGAACAAAAATTTGTTGATTTGGAGCCTAAAAGCAATCGTTTTTTCAAAGCTTTACGAATGCATTCTGCAAAATAGAGCATTTTTTTGCAATATTTTTCAATTCATTTGCACTTGTCATGATGTCTGCCCTATAAAACCTGAGCGAGACCCTTTCATTCCCTTATAACAGGATCAAGCCATTTGTTTTGTTTGGGTTTGTTTAGTATTATAACGAACCTAGAGACACTTCACGGAAAATGATTTTAAGATATAGAATTGCTTTGATTGCAGAACTATTTTTTGTATATTGAATAAAAAAGTTCAAGTTTTTAATATTCAGCTAAATTTTTATGAAAGAAGATAAGATACTTAAACCCAGTTATATATAGTGCTTATGATACTTAAAAAAATAAGGACCAGGCCCCAATTTCTCGACACTTCTTAAGTCCCTTATAACAGGATTAAGCTAATCTCACTATTTTTCTTGTTCTATAAAATGTGTTATATTTACTTTTTCAAGAATTTTTAGAAATAACGTAGGAATATTCTGTATGATTATCAGAATAAACCGTTTTTCATTTATCAAAATCCATTTTCAGTATGTATTTTGGCTAATTGAAATACGCGACTTAAGCCTGTTAAGCTTAATAAGAAGTTTCGAGAAATTAGGGCCAGCAGGTGTGGTATTCAATATGCAACTTAAGTCAATATCTTATGGTCATACACGATTGACTTCATTCACTCTATTGGTCAGCTATAAATAACAAGTAATCCGATAAGCTACATCTTTCTTAGATCCAGTTAAGACCAATATAGAATGTACCAGCCCAGGGCCCCGTTTCAGTAAAGATCGATTATGCTTCAGAACTCTCAAGATATTTGGGCCTGAACTACTAAAATTAACATGTTAAACATTACATATTGAAGCCCAAAATTCAGATTTTATGAAACACTACATCAGTGCAAGAAAAAAAAATCACATAAAACTCATAATAAAAAATACATTATTTGTAAACACTCAAGGTGCTATAACTTGTTGAGATAAAAACAGGAAAAAAAGGAATTATCTTAAAAGGTGCATTATCTTTAATTAAGGTAAGATTTGCTATTTTCCAGTGTGTTAGTTAATTAACCTTTGCATTTCACTTAATAGATAAAGCTCTTTAACACGTTTTAGATTTTAAGTGTTTTCTTTCCATAACTTTTGATGCATAATTTAGTAAGCTATTTCTTTGTAATTTGCTGATGAATACATCGCCTTTTTCATTAAGATAAATATGAATAACGCAAAAAAAGTTGATGAAAGCAATTATTTAACTTGATGTTTGTTTCACTTTTCTGTAACAAAAATACATATTTTGCATAACAGCTATTAAAGGGGCTTTAAGACACCAGATGGTCCAAAAATCGGGAAATACAGTAGTTCCTAAAAAAAGGCCCAGAATTGTCAATGCAAGCTAGAAGGACTGCTAATAATGCATCACTTAAAATAAAAAACGCAATAATCATGTTGCTGTCTCATCTGTGTTTCCCCGTTTAAAATAGTCCATAATGGTTTCCCACTTAAAATCATATCTGTTTATGAGGACACAAAATTATAACAATGCTATTTTTAAACTTACTTGGATTTATGTGGTAGAAAACCGCAGTAAATTCTAATTGGAAAAATGCACAATTTAAAACCTACGAAAGATGCATGTGTCAAAAGCGATGGGATACATAAGTAAGTAAGATTAAAAGATATAAATTTTATACAAGTTTTTGACAAAAAAAAAAATTCTTGCAATTGTCTCATCTGGTGTCTAGCCTCTATAAGCCGTAGGATTTTCATCTGAAGAAATATAATCCATAATATGGTAATAATTGTTCCATGACGGAGTTTATTATATGAGTAAATCGTCAGATAACGGTAATCTAAGGGTACTTTTGTCTAGACCGAGATCTATAGGACTATTTTCACTCAACTGAATCGTAACTGTAGCCCTACACTCGTCATAATGGTTATAAATGAGACACACTAGGTTAAAGAAGTTCTTAATGCATTTATTATATCATTTATTTTCTGTATTTACCATGACATGATGCGTGTCTTAGAGTTTATAATAGATAGAAATGCTTTGAAGTTTAACTTTAAATGTTATATTAATTGTAATGTGAGAAAAACGTTCCTTACAAAATGATTTAAAGACTTAAATAAAGATTAATCATATGTGCTGAAAAGACTGTTAGATCATAAATATCATGTCAAAACCTATTGTTCATAGGGTTTTTACTTATTCTTTAGCCATTATGTATTCAGTCTCATGATAGTGCTAATGAAATGTTTATGACATCTTAGACATTCATCTTTCGTTGATATTAAAGAGGTTGTGGTACACAACGTGTGCGTGTATTTGTTACAGCTTGAAGTTTAAAAGTTTTTTTGCACATTTTTTTCTTTAATTTTGTAGCTGTAGGCTGGTTGATGCTTGCATAAACACTGGGATGTGATTTGTCTGTGTATAATGCTTATTTCTGCGGTTCTGATTGCTCCAGGAACTTCCCCCACCTTTCTCCGACCCCTCCCAAAAAATATGATTAGTTTTGTATCAGTATTTATCAGTTTTGAAGCTTTATGAACTACATATTAAAATGCAAAATAATTTTATTTGTTTTGAACTTACAAACTTTAAAGAAGTACTCTCACTCTCAAATAAGATTTGTCACAATTAAAACAATTGATCAAATATACCAAAAAGGATGAATTATTGTTAAAAACAACAGTTCTTATTAAGGATACTGAGTTGAATTTGAAAGGGAGGTGCAGAAAAAAAAAATATTTCTACCTTAAATGAGATGATAGTAAATCACAGTAAATATATTACCACTCACCAATCCTTTAATATTTTCGATAAATGCATTATTTAGTAAGATTTTTAGTTAAAGGTTTATCACTTAAACATTTTAGGTCTGTTATGCATGTGTATGTATTGATTTTGAATAAGAGTGTCACTTTAAAAACGTTAGGGTCAGCGCCTATATTGTAGGTATGATTAGGTAACCTGAACCAACAGAAATTATTCTTTTAGGCTTTATGCAGCTGAATGGAATTGTGGTTGCTTCCAAGAAAAAAACACTCTAAAGACAAATTACTTGGCACTGTATAAAAGGATTCAGTTGATTACGAATATACAGGAACAAGTTAACTTGGTCGCCTGTTTTTATCCATCAACAGCTATCAAAATTGTATCTTTTTTCGTACCATTTTGAAAAGGGAAGAAAGGCGAACATTTTCTTTGTAGTATTAAAACCAGAAGTTAGAAGTACTTTGTTGTTTAGTATCGGCTTATCTTTAAAGCGTTTCGAAAGAGCAATAATCTCATTGCTTTCTGAAAAAAGCTGAATCATTTAGAGTTATTTAGAGAAATATTTGGCGGCATCAGGTGATATTTATATACAGCTAAAATCATTAAACGAATAAAAAATCACTATGAATCAGAAATACTAATTAATGTAAAATTAATTTATGTTTCAAAAAAGGAAAAAATGTCAAATAATATTTCTCCATAAAAAATTATTTATTTACAACGTCCTATCATATAGTTCATTTTTTTAATTTTAAATTGTCTGTGTAAAAGTCATGAGTAAAGAAATACATTCATGCAGTATTTCTGGAAGGCTTCCCAGGGGATTTTTCTCAGAAAACAAGGGGATTTTTGCTTTGACTAGGAGATTTTCATTTTTAATTCATTAAAAGAAGAACTCAACGTTTTACAATTGTTATACCAAATTAGCGAGCAGAGCTTGATCCTCTTTTTAGGGACCTTAGATTGTTTGAGAAATCTAGGCCAGTAAACTCTTTATGTAATAAAAAAAATAATTGAGTACAAACCTGCTCTTTCCTTCTACTAAAAAATGCTCTTGTTTTTAATTTAGTACATTTTTGGACATTAACTATGGTACATTTAGGTTAATTCCCATCATAGTTGCATAAAAATATCATCAATTGTCTTAGTGAATCTGAGGTTATATCATATCTTATGAAAAATATTTATGTATAAAGTCTGTTTGAGTGATACTTCTCGTATTTATGTAATAAGAATAAATGTTATTAATATGTATATTTTATCTTTTCAGCACTGAATACGCCTCATCTGATTGAAGAAAATTTTACGCAAAAGTTGCTGGTCATGAAGAATGCTGAGGCCCGCCTCGACTGCCCATTTATAAATGCCACTAAAATAGAGTGGTTCGCTAACTATGAGAAACTGTACAATAACACACGGTAAGGCGAAGCAATGAATAATACATGATAAGCCTCATTTAGGCTGATAAGATGTAGCTGGAAAATTAAAATTTATGTGATTTTATAATAGGTAAAAATGTATTCTGTAAGATTGTCGGAAATATATGGGCTGGATTATTAATTTAAGATGCTAGATATTCTATAAATTATGAAATATTTCCCCCGGAACCTGTTGGAAGTCTGCCTCGTTCCCTGGTGTGCATGGGAATATTTGAAAAATCGTGGCTCGTCTTGTGCTAATGACTGTTTCTGGTGTATTTTGAAATCAATTTTTCCATCAACTATAAGTCTGCCAGTCATATTCTGTGCGGAAACTGTCGGTGTTTTTACAGACAGTGTGGCAAAAATGATGTATTTAGTTTCACAATCTCTTATGTTAAAACACTGTTGTTTGTCGTTACTAAGTCTATTGAAACTGCAAGAAAAAACAAACTCAGCTCTATTTCATTATTATGAATTAGTTTTGAAGATTTTGAAGTAACTTGATGAATAGTTTTACCTCAACGTCACTGTCTGTTTTCTATGAAATTTGGCATTAAGATTTAATAGTCTCGTGTGTATAATCTATTAAAAGCGGATAATTCTAGTGTTTTTAAGAATGCCAACAAAGTACCATCATGACATTCTGACAGTGCATTAATTTCTTTGATATGTCAGTTATGCCATGGTTTTCATAAAGTAAGTTTTTTTCTGGATTATCAAGAAAACATTTTTTATGTCTTAATGATGATGTCAAACCCTTTCAGTGTCTCCCTCATTCGCTTCCTTAATATGCCGATTGCAACAGCAAATATATTGGGTTGTTTTAAATACTTACATTTTTAGACGTGAATTATCTTATTTTGCAGACACACCGTGTTCAGCAATGGTTCCCTGTATTTTCCGAAGGTTCGCAAGTCAGATGAGGCAGGGTACCGTTGTGAAGGCCTCTCGAGTCTTACAGATATTCCCGCCCAGACGTTCACCTCTGAACTCTTTATTGCATGTACGTACGCATGATATCGGTACAATAGTACTGAATTTGACATATGAATATTTGCCTATTCCTTTGTATAAATAAAACTTTACGTTCATATTGTATAACATGGCTCCAATTGGATTAGTGTGACATCATTCAACCAATGATATCCATAGTTAGAAAAATCAGCTATTCTTTTATAGAAACGTATGTTGTTGGGTACACTTCTTTAAGAACAAATATTCAAGTACAGCAGATTCTGCTAGTTTTTAATGGTAATGGAAAAAAAAAAATTAAATGAAAATATTAGTACTTTGATCGTATTTGTGTTTGGGTTTATGCTATATGAAGGCAGTATGGCAAGCGAGCAAATGACCAAGAAACACTAGCCGGATTCATGGAATTTGCTCGCGTGCCCTACTGCATGCATACAACATAAATGCAAGAACAAATGCGATAAATTCTTCTATAATAAACAAAAAACAAATGAACATGTCTTGGGCCTTACAGACATTCCCCCACAGACATTCACTTCCAGTCTCTTTATTGCATGATTATGTTATAATATTGTATTCAAATATGTGAATGATATAAGAAATGAATGTTTCTTGAATGTGACAGACATTCTCCCACAGATGTTCACTTCCGATCACTTTATTGCATGTGTGCTAGAATATATAACTGTATTCAAAATGAATAATATTGCTATCAAACCTTATAAAGCAGACAAGTTTTTCAGTTTTTAGACCAAGAAAAACTGAGGTTTTGTCATAACCTGAGTGCTGTTGTCCTCGGCAACTGAGTCAATGTAATCAGCATATAAACAAACTTGAATTGTATAGCTCATATAATTCAAAATTGTTCAAGTTATTTGAATCTGGGTCACACGATGCCAGAGACAATAGACACATGCGTACCAAGGCCTATAACTCTGGCTTTTGTATTGAGAGTTATGCCCCTTGTTTGATTGTTATCTTCATCACAGTTTTAGTGCGCAGGAATAACCTTATGACAATTGTCGTCATGGCAGTGCTCATTTTGCTCCATGTATTTGGACAAAAATCCATATCAGTTCAAGATGCATTCTAATTCATTGACTTTCCAAACATAAAATTAAGCATATGTGTTCCATTATTTTGGATAAAATTCATTTTTTTCATAATTTTCAATTTTGTGTGAAAAACACCTATATTCAGACCAGAGCCTTGTCGAATATAAATTTCCAAAATATAAGTATACATATGGAAAACAATAATAATATGCTTAATGTAAAACACATCTCACTTTATAAACAAGTTTATGTAAAATTTGAACATTCTACCAGAATTCCAGTCTAAAAAAAATCTTCAAACCAAATTACGTCAACGACTTCTCCAAGAGTTTAATTGGCGTCTGGTTTCACAGTATTGGAGGAAAACAGAATCTAAATGTATCAGAATATTAATAACGTGCCAATGGTTTTGATTAATATAGTTTATATCATCGTTAAATCAGGCACATGTTTGCTTCAAATTTAAAGTTGTTTTATTTATATAAGTTTCAGCCTGTTTGAAGGTTTTAAATTTTCATGAGCAGCACAATTATCAAATAAAAATTCATGATCATTGAATTATACAGACAATTGTAGAAAAAACTTTAGAATGGTTTAATTTAAGATTACAGGATCAAACTACGTAGTTTGAAAGGCAATTTAATAGCTCGTCTGTTTGTTGTTGATATACGCTAAGTAAAAGTTCATGGCCATAACCCGAGGTCATCAATGTTGGTGGCTGCGTTGGCGAGTGCGTTGACGTGTGCGTTGGCGTGTGCATCATAGTGCCAAAACTTTTACCTTGGCCAGAACTCAAAAGGATTTCAAGATAATTTAATTAGATATAGTAAACATGTTCTGCAAGACAATACGCACATGTACGGGAAGGCCACTAACTCATTTCGGCATCTGTACATGGACTTGTCTAGCACTTGTCACACATGGTATATCAGGGATGTGATTTGTCTGTGGATTCGCGGAATTATGGGGTTCTTATGGCCCAAGGAAGAGCCCCCACCACCCAAAAAAGATTTTTTTTTAAGCTGATAAAAAAATGCTTTTGGTTGTTTTTGGTTGTTAGAGGTGATATTCAAGTTTGCTTCAAATTTTAAGTCAGGGGAGCCCTCAAAAGAGCTTCTAAAATGTCAGTTCTCTTCTATGGCAGTGTGCTTTTGATCCCAAGAGCGCCACAAGAACCCATGGCTGAAATGGGTTCAGCCCTCCAGCTGCCAGGTCAATCACATCCCTGTATAAGATATTAAGTCTCCATACACAGTTAAATTAAACCAAGGATAATTATAATATGTGCAAAATGAATTAAAATGAATTGTATAACATTTTTTTTTTATTAAGTATTCATTTTTTTAATTTTTTTATGAAAAACAATAAAAAAACAGTAAAACATAAATTTATTGTATATAATGCAAAATTAAGTATTGAAAATAACAATTACAAAAAAATAATTTCTATTATAGGTTTAAGTCAGGAATATCTTAAATTAAAAATGCAATCTAAAGCCAAGTTTTTTGTTAATGATGTAATGAAAAACTCATTGAGTTTTGATTCCAAGTTTTATCTGAAAATGTGTAGGAATTGGCAGAATTGCCGTTCTGCAGCAAAAACCAATTATTTCCCACTTTATATGTGTTGCCAAGTATTTGCTATCATAGAGGGATTGAAAATTGCTTCTCTGGCATAAAATTTGTTTCAAGAGTTAAACCAATATCATATAATACTCGAAAAAGGCTTTTATTTAATGAATTATGAATGCATGTAATTAAAAATACTGGCTTCTTCAAATGTTTTTTATAGTTTTTTTCCAAAGCAATTAAAATTGACTGCATTATCAAAGGTTTTAGCTACTGTAATTTTTTTAAAAATCAAAGAGCTGTTTCTAAATTTACAAATTTGAATACAAGCAGGAGTAAAACACAAGATCAAACATTTTCCACAGTTGTTGATTAAATCCCATCATTATATTTTTTCATACAAATTAAAGTATAACGTTCTTTTATACATTAATATATTTGAATTTTTCAATATGAGTAATCAGCAAATTTGAAAATTATTTAAAAAGGAAATTAATAATGCAGCTAAAAATGGAGTATGTTTGTCCCGAAAAGCCTCATCTGGCAAACCCTTCCCCGAGGTCACGCCCATTTTTTTTTATAAATTAAAAAATCGAAATAACTTTTGAAGAAAAGATACAAATAAAAATGGTACAATGTCAATGGTCAAATGAGATGCATATTTCTATAATGGTCACTTATTTCTTATACAATTTATGCAACAATGAAGCGCCAGTCTAATTTACTTCCTATCATAGCACTCAGCTATTACAGTGATACTTCAAACATAAAGTGTCTTTTATTAGAGAAAACTCCAAAATTCTGAGAAATGATAAAACTCTGATGAATTCTTCAACCCTTGGGACATTTAAGACAACTTCAGACACCATCTACAAGATAATTGTAAATGCTGCACAATGTTTTACCAATTCTCTGACAATTCACCAACCCCAAAGGCCTGTTGATTCACTTTTAGCCTATTTAGATATTTATCAAACAACGAAAATGATTGTTTTACCACACTGGTGAAAATGATTATTTTTTTCTGCCGAGAGGATATATCAACTTGTTATGGCAGAAGATCTTTGGTTGATGCAAACGCTTGATGAGGAGTCAAGATTGTGACAAGATTAGGAACTAATTACTTTCGCCATTATTGATGAATTTTCATGGCACTATTGTCTTATTTTTGTATGTTGTTTTATTGTATTTGATTAATGTCAGGGGCGGGTGGTTGGGTTGGAGTAGCTGCAGTTGTTGTTAAAACCAAGAGAGCTCATCATTTACATATATCTCCCCCCCACCCCCTGAAGGTGTATACTTTGTTATTATTTGTGTCTTTGGCAGGTGAATTTATATTGTCATTTTGACTTATATGTTCAAAAAATCTTAACCTTTAAGCCCTTCAAACTCAGATGAAACCATTCAAAATTTGTTCATGAAACTTGGTATACAGTCACTTCAATTTTTACACTATGCTTGTGCTGTGAACACCCAATCACTCTGTCTATAAAAGAATAAAAGATGAGCACTGGCATCCTCTTGCCATACTCTTGTGATGTAACAAGGGAAGGCAAATTCAATTTTTTATTTTTAGCTCATCTTGACTTTTCGAAGAAAAAAGATTTGGTATTGGGATATTCTTGGTGTTAATGCAGATGTTGTGCAAAAACTTCAACCTTGGCCATATCTCTCAAAAATCCTTCCAAGATATTTAGATGGAGCTTAGAAAACTTGTTGCCAGAAACAAAACACACATCTGTATTGAAAGCCTCATAAAAAAGGCACAAAAAAGACCCATAACTCTGGCCTAAATAAATGTCCTGTATTTCCCACTTTGTTTCACTGAAAAAACAATAAACAAGCATTGAAGTTCCCTCAGCAGTTCTCTAGTTTTATAATATTTCAAAAACTATTTTCCAAATAATTCAACTTCATTCAGAAAAAATGCTAGATTTTTTCTGATATTGAAGTTCGTAGCAAAAATAGATGCAAAATGTGTTCCATTAAGATCCAAATCCATGTAGAAGTGTGCTAATTACTCTGAAATAAAGACAGCTTTAGGCTGACACTGTTTCACTGTTTCACCCCAAGGAACTGAAAACAGATCTTAAAGTTGCTTATTGGTTTTAACAGGTTTTATTGGATTGCCACGGAGTCTCAATGCCATTTTAGTGGTCTTTATGCCTCCCACGCTGGGCAGGCTTTTTCACCAATTTACTAATTTTGCGAAGAATTTTTGGCTTATGTCAATGATCTTTAGGTAGATTATTAGTAAACATGGAGCTGTTCACGTTCTAATAGTAGATAAAGTAGTTTTAAACTGATTTTTTATGGTTTTAATGGAATCGTAAAATGTTCATTGCTCACACATTTGTGTTGGCATCAGGATAAGGTATTTGTTCGTTGCATGTTACAAGTTCTTTGATATTAAACTTCATAATGGAACACAATTCATAAGGTGCAATTGTTTCTATTCAAACACTGTCATATGACCAGTATATGTAACATATATAAAATTGCATAAGCGTTCACTTAAGTAAAACATCATTTGATTCAATAGCATCAGAAGAGTGGTACTATCAAAAACACAAGCGAGCTAACGATTGCAACCATGGGAGCTAACAATAGCAAACAGGGGACCTAACAATTGCAACTTGGGAGCTAACAATAGCAAAGAGGGGAGCTAACTATTGCAACCATGGGAGCTAACAATAGCAAACAGGGGAGCTAACAATTGCAACCAGGGGAGCAAACAATAGCAAAAAGGGGAGCAAACAATAGCAATCAGGGGAGCTAATCATATCAAACAGGAGAGCAAACAATAGCAAACAGGAGAGCTAATCACATCAAACAGGGGAGCAAACAAGAGCAAACAGGGGAGCTAATAATGTCAAACAGGGGAGCAAACAATAGCAAACAGGGGAGCTAATAATATCACACCGAGGAGCACACAATAGCAACCAGGGGCACTAAGAGTATCGAACAGGTCAGCAAACAGGGGAACTAATATCAAATGGGGGAGCAGACAGGGGAGCTTATGATAACAAACAGGGGAGCTAACTATAGCAAACCAGGGGAGCTAAAATAGCAAACAGGGGACCTAACAATATCAAACATGGGGGCTAACTTTAGCAAACCAGGGGAGCTAACACTATCAAACAGGGGAGCTAACAATAGCAAACGGGGAAGCAAACAATATCAACCAGGGGAGCTAACAATATTGAACATGGTACCTTACTTAAGCAACCAGGGGAGCTAACAATAGCCAAAAGGGGAGCTTACAATAGCAAACAAGAGCTAACAATAGCAAACAGGGGAGCTAGCAATATCAAACAGGGGAGCTAACAATATCAAACAGAGATGTTAACAATAGTGAACAGGAAAGCAAACAGGAAAGCAAATAGGAGAGTAAACAAAAGCAGTAGAGAACCAATAATATAAAGGGAGCCAAAAAATGTTTTGGCTAACAATAGCAAAGGGGAAACACAATACCATCTGGAAAACAAAATGTAACAGTTGGTTAGCAGCAGAGCGGAAGCAATAGAAAAGTTCACTTTTCAAATGTATTGTCCTGAATCATGAAATCATAATCAGTTTGTTTTTTAATTATCCACTATCTCTGTAGCATCAGAACATTTTTTTCTCAAAAAATGCAATGTATTGTAAATTTATTAAGGGGAATATTTATTGATGAACAACAGTTACTTTTTGTGTAATTAAAAATGAGTGGAGCTTTCTTCTTTTAAGATGACTGTTACAGATTGTTAACTTTATTACTGTTTTATTCCCAAGGTGTTTGAAAATATTTTCAGAGCCAGATAAAATATTTATAATATTTCTCTGGTGAATGTTATCTATTTTTTTGCACATCTGTTTGAATGGAATATTTTATTAAGGGTTATTTTAAATTTAGCAATTATTAAGTAAAAAATGTTTATGGAAAAGAAATGGTCAAAACCGATCTTGCCATTTCTCTCATTTTTGTTAAGAATTTCAACAATCAAGAATATATACTTAATTATTAATTCATTTATAAGATGAGAATCATTTGAGTCTCTAAGATATATGTGCCTTCCACAGAATGCATGTATTAAAGGGACTAGACACCAGATGGTCCCAAAATCGTAAAATACAGTATTTCCTCAAAACAAGCTTAGAATTGTAAATGCCAGCTAGTATGAGGACACTAATACATCTTTTTACATGATTAAAAGAACATTTTGTCGCTGTCTAAGCTGAGTTTACCCGTTTAAAATTAGCTCATTATGGTTTTCCAGTTTATAGTGTGTATATTTATCATGTGGCAGTCATGTGATTAGTACAGATACATATACCTACGCTTTTTTTATATTTACTGGTATTTACATGGTAGACGAAGCAAGTAAATTTCAAATTGGAAAAATTCTCAAAAACTGAGAAAGATACATGTGTCAATAAAGCGATTTAAAACATTAGTAAGTAAAAAACAATGCGTTGTACACAAAGATATGAAAATTCCCAAAAGCTGTGAAAAATACATTAATCATGCATAAGCGATGTGGTACATTAGTAAATAAGAAACAATATGTGTACACAACGATATCAATTTTATGCAAGTTTTTGACAATTTTCTTCTTTTTTTGCAATTGTATCATCTGGTTTCTAGTCCCTTTAAGTCATGTTGAACTTTAATGCATATTTTCTTGTGGAATTCACTATCATACAAAAAAAGTTACGATGTTGAATGGGCTGGAAATGTGAGCGTTCATTTCAAAGCAGTACTCCTTACATAATTTCTTAGAATTTCGCATTATGAAAATGTTAACACTAATTTGTTTGACATGAAAAATAATCACCTTAAAATGCACAGAATGGTAAAAACAATATAACGGTCCTGTTACTGACAGTTCTTATTTCGTACTGTGGTTTTATAATGCATTTTAATTGCATTTTAGAGCTGTTTTTGCTATCTGCTAATTAGGTGTGTTCATTTTTTCTACCAACACCCTGACTGTAATTTTCTTGTAAAAATGCAAAGAAATTCCTTTATAATTTTGTCTGTAAACATTTATTTTTTTCTTCAATTCTTTTACTTGTTAACTTAAGATAATATTGATATCGACAAGATGCAATAATATTTATATATATGTCAGGTTATAATGCATAAAGTAAAAGAGCTATATTTCCAGGATCAAAATGGGTAAAATACTAAAAAATATCATACAAAACACAAAACATCAAAACAAAATATATCAAACTTGAAAACAAAAATAATTTATTTGAGTACATTATTTTTTACCATGACCCCTCGGTGCATATTTTTTTCCAGGGAGATTATTTACTGTCCAAGATAAATCCCGTGCCCCAATGAACGTTGTCTGGCATTCTGAGACATACAAATGAACTTTCTTCTGATAATAACCAGATATTAGGCAATGTATTATCATTAGCAGCTCAGAGATGACACAAATGCAGTCTGTATTGTGATAAATGCTGTTTTTAAAATGATTTCAGAAAAGATAGTTTATTATGTCCTAGATCTGGAATTATGTGCTCTGATTATTATTTTTAAAGCATTTTTTCCCAGTATCCGGATGCAATTTCAACATTTTTTCAGTTTACAAAGACTTATGATTCCAGAGTTGTAAGATACCATAGACTTTACTGCTTGGTCTGTACTCTGTAAGACTAAGAAACCTTAGGCTAAGGAACAACAGTGATGAACATGGAATCGTACTGAGAATTGGTAAGATGGTCTAAGAACAAAACCAATGACCAATGGTCTAAAAACAAATACCAAGACCAATGGTCTAAGAACAAAACCAATGGTCTAAGGACAAAAAACAATGACCAATGGTCTAAGGACAAAAAACAATGACCAATGGTCTAAGGACAAGACTCAATGGCCAAAGAAGGTCTAAGAACAAAAACCTATGACCAATGGTCTAAGAACAGAAACCAATGACCAATGGTCTAAGAACAAAAACCTATGACCAATGGTCTAAGAACCAAAGCCAATGACCAATGGTCTAAGGGCAAAAAACAATGACCAATGGTCTAAGGACAAGACTCAATGAACACTGGTCTAAGAACCAAAACCAATGGTCTAAGAATAGAAACCAATGACCAATGGTCTAAGAACAAAAACCAATGGTCTAAGAATAGAAACCAATGACCACTGGTCTAAGAACCAAAACCAATGGTCTAAGAATAGAAACCAATGACCAATGGTCTAAGAACAAAAACCAATGGTCTAAGAATAGAAACCAATGACCAATGGTCTAAGAACAAAAACCAATGGTCTAAGAATAGAAACCAATGACCAATGGTCTAAGAATAGAAACCAATGACCAATGGTCTAAGAACAAAAACCAATGGTCTAAGAATAGAAACCAATGACCAATGGTCTAAGAACAAAAAAACAATGACCAATGGTTTAATTTTAAAACCAATGACCAATGGTCTAAGAATAGAAACCAATGACCAATGGTCTAAGAACAAAAACCAATGGTCTAAGAATAGAAACCAATGACCAATGGTCTAAGAATAGAAACCAATGGTCTAAGAATAGAAACCAATGGCCAATGGTCTAAGAATAGAAACCAATGACCAATGGTCTAAGAACAAAAACCAATGACCAATGGTTTAATTTTAAAACCAATGACCAATGGTCTAAGAACCAAAACCAATGGTCTAAGAATAGAAACCAATGACCAATGGTCTAAGAACAAAAACCAATGGTCTAATAATAGAAACCAATGACCAATGGTCTAAGAACCAAAACCAATGGTCTAAGAATAGAAACCAATGACCAATGGTCTAAGAACAAAAACCAATGGTCTAAGAATAGAAACCAATGACCAATGGTCTAAGAACAAAAACCAATGGTCTAAGAATAGAAACCAATGACCAATGGTCTTAGAATAGAAACCAATGACCAATGGTCTAAGAACAAAAACCAATGGTCTAAGAATAGAAACCAATGACCAATGGTCTAAGAACAAAAAAACAATGACCAATGGTTTAATTTTAAAACCAATGACCAATGGTCTAAGAATAGAAACCAATGACCAATGTTCTAAGAACAAAAACCAATGGTCTAAGAATAGAAACCAATGGCCAATGGTCTAAGAATAGAAACCAATGGTCTAAGAATAGAAACCAATGGCCAATGGTCTAAGAATAGAAACCAATGACCAATGGTCTAAGAACAAAAACCAATGACCAATGGTTTAATTTTAAAACCAATGACCAATGGTCTAAGAACCAAAACCAATGGTCTAAGAATAGAAACCAATGACCACTGGTCTAAGAACAAAACCCAATGGTCTAAGAATAGAAACAAATGACCAATGATCTAAGAACCAAAACCAATGGTCTAAGAATAGAAACCAATGACCAATGGTCTAAGAATAGAAACCAATGGTCTAAGAACAAAAACCAATGACCAATGGTTTAATTTTAAAACCAATGACCAATGGTCTAAGAACAGAGACCAATGACCAATGGTCTACTTCAAACCAATGACCAAGGGTCTAAGAACAAAGACCAATGACCAATGGTCTACTTAAAACCAATGGTCTAAGGACAAGAACCAAGGACAAGAACCAGTGACCAGGTAACTATGGTCTAAAACAAGAAGCAGTGACCTATGGTCTGAGCACAAAAAGTGACCAACGGTTTATATAGTGCATGTCAATAACTCAATATAGATTTAGACCGAGAGCCATTGACATCATGGTCTGTTGTCTTAAAACAAAACCTAGTGACACAATAAGTGTACAAATTCTTACATACGTGAAATACTTTTTTGGATACATGTTTCCCTGAATGCTTATTGATCAGATTGACGCTAAACAAACTCTGTGACAATCCAATATGTCAAAGTTTGATAGGGCAGATAATCTCTAAATAGTTCAAGATCTTGTAAGAATGATAAATGCATATTTTTAACAAAGCAAACAAGATAATGCACTTGACTTTTCAAATCCCACAATGCTAGCGACAACTTTCGAAGCCATTTATAACAATTTTTGCCACTCCGGAACTAAGCCCGCAGTTTTTTTGACAGTGCATTTATGATTAACACATAACTAAGACTGGTTTGTTTTAGGATGGTGCAAAGGTGCTGGTTTTCATCAGACTTCAAAGATAGGGATTAGTCATAACATGACATAATATAAGTCTGAGATAAAGAAAGATGAAGGCAAGATTAGGTGCATAATCCTACAAGGTAACTTCCATTGTAACTGAGCACATTTTGTATCTAAAAATTTGAACATTCATTTGTTTTTCTATATCTATATGCAGGGATTCTAAAAACCGACAATTTGCCAGTCTGGACTGATTTTGACCACTCCAAACCAAAAATTATTAACAGAAAATGGCTAAACAATTATTCATTTTTTAATAATTCTTGTCCAAAACATTGTAATACACAAACCATGTTTGTCACTTACTAAATTCATCCCTAAATACCCCAATATATGTCAATATAAGTCCATGATAACCCTCAGACCAACATGACCAGCTCCTTTGTTCCATTATGATGATCACTCGACCGATTGAGATTTCAAAATTTTAGAAGCCCAGGTGGGCTTATATTTATTATTTGTAACGAGTGTAAGAGAGGTCCAGTGGTTCAGGTGTTCTTCGATTACTAAAAGGGTTGAGGGTTGATCCCCACAAGGGAACATTCTTAAAGCCTCCCATAAAGGATATGCCAGTATTGGTTTCCATCCAGGAATCAGACTCAAAAGTGTTTCATTTCAGCTATGACATCATCAGAGTTGAGCTAAAAGAAAAAAAAAATGAACTCAATTTCGTAAACTTAAGTTTGTAGTTTTGCATCTTATAATAGTGCAAAGGATCTCTAGAAATGATACAAAGCATATTATCCCCTGCACTTATGTACTTATCATTAAGTAGGAATTGTCTTAATATCTTTCATAATGTGAAGTAATTGGTAATTATTACCTGAATGAACTCCTGATTGGCATTAATGAGGGCTTATCAGCAAATTACTTATTCATTTTCTTTTTCTTACATCTTCTATGAACATAAAATGTGTGAGGTCATTAGAGATCATTGAAAGCATATTTATCATGAAAAGAAACATTTATTCACAAACATTTATGTTGAGTTATTGTTTAGCACAACAGTAGATCACATCGTTTTCTCTCTAAATCATCCCTATCATTTCTTCCCCAGGGAAATACATTTCAAAACTTGAGCATCATTCAGTTGGGTTTTGTTTGCAGAATTGAATACTGTTGGTAGCTAAATTAATCAAATTTAAAAAGAGTTTTGAATAGTTAAAGGGACTGTACACCAGGTTGGCACCAAAAAAAGTTTTTTTCTGTAACGAATCTCAGGACAATTATTTAATGAAATGTTTTACTCTTTGATATCATAATTGTAAAAAAAATACAAAAATGTAAAAAAAAAAAATCGAGTCGGAGACCGGGTTCGAACTAGTGTCGCCAAAATTGCAGTCCAGTGTTGTATCCACTGTGCTAAGAAGGCTAATCCTAAATGGTTGGAATATATAAGCTATATACCTAACTTGGTAAAAACACGTGATAACATCGACTAGCCAATCACGCATAAGGAATGAATTCTACTAGGTAGACATACCTAGTAATATTTTTTTAATGGAAAAATATGAAAAAACTGCGAAAAATAAATTAATTGGAAACTATATGGTACTTCAGTTAGTAAGTTTCAATGCATTGTACACATCGATACCAAGTTTATGTCAGTTTTCGACAATTTTCTTTTTTTTTGCTATTTCATCATACGGAGTACAGTCCCTTTAATTAAAGTGGCCAAATTATTGGTGCATGTGTATATGATTGTGTAAAAGTATTTGTAATGGGGAAGGGCTAGCAATAGGAGTGGGGGAAATTGGCTGGGGTGCATTATGAGGAGATATCTGATGGGCAATATACTGGGTTTGGGCGTATTTTGAAAGCAAGGGTGTCAAAGATGGCTTTATTGAAAAAGTATTGAAAATTGTTGTTAAGATTTTATTGAGAAGTTTATAGTTGATAAATGTAATACCAACATACAACTTCCATGGAGGTCTGTTTAACGGCATGTATGTGGTCCAGATTAATGCTTTCTGTATAAAGAAAGTGCGAAATAAATCCATATAAGTAAATTTACTGGAAACCAGCATGGACCTTCGACATATTAGAATGATTAGCTGTCATAAGGACCAACATCATGCAATCAAAAATACACGCTAGAGCATTTAAACAATACGGCCACAGTACCTGACATTTTCCATTAAAGTAGTCGGCTTTTTCCATCTTCTTTTGTTATATTATTCTCGCCCGTTGATAAATGTGAAATTAATGATAGGTTGCATGTTCAGAACACATTAATCTGTTTAGAGGAATTAGATATATTCTGCTTAAATTTTTACCTTGCTCGTTTATTTACATATTTTTCAAATCTTTAATACATGGCATAAAGAAATACATTTATCTTATAATTCGATCGTGTTTATTAATCATCATTTAAGCTTTGAAAGGACTTCATTTATCCTAATCCAAGAACTCGTTCATAAAAGACGTTATAATGGAAGTAATTACAAAGGTCTGAAAAAAACACTAAAAAACCTTCTGGTTTTGGTTAGGCGACTCTACCTACAAAATAGGCGCCATCCCTACTTTTTATGGTCAGTCAGTTAACTATATTTAAAATATATACATATATATATATATATATATATATATATATATATATAAAAAATTGTTAGTTTGTGTTTTTATTTGTAGATCACTGATAAGCCATATTAGGCATTAAATACATAGTGGCTTATTAGGGTTAAAGCTTTTCCCCAATGATGAAAATAACACTTTTACATAAGGCCTAATGATAAAAAAAGGCCTACCTACCCTATCAGTTTTTAGACAAGATGTACCCTAACCACACAAATATTTATTTTGCCTCATAAACCTTTCCTATTACTTTAAGTACCTAAAGTGGTACTCATTATCAAATTGAAAGCCCTTGTTCCTTGCTTGAATTGTTCAGTGATTCACTGTTAAAAGATTACGCCTTGAAGGATTGGGTGAATAATGATAACGTAAAAAAGATTATTTTTTAACGAGTTAATTACATTTTTTTCTGTACTTTATAATATTATTAATGAAGTGAGGAACAGTTACTACTGTACTGATGAAAGAAAATCATTGTATCAAAATTGTTCCCAATCTAATTTTCAAGTTCAAGATCTGTTTTTATTATTCTTGGGTGGTTAAAATATTAATTATCCTCAATGGTTCCATGTTTAAAGTTGACAAATTTTAGGAATAAAAGTTGAAAATAGACCTTCAGAATTTCTTTTCTAAAAATACCTGTTGAGTTTAAAATTAATTATCCACTTTTTTGATAGAAAATTATACTCAATTTTTATTAATTGAAATATGTACTTGAAAAGCATGCTTAATATTAGTATAGCAGTATGAAATGTTAAATTAGACTATTATGATCACCTAAAAATACTTTGCCCAAACCTTTTGGGCGACAAGCACACCAAGGGGATTTATTACTTAACTGAAAAGTTGTTGTATATATCCAAGCCCTAAAGTACAGAAATTTGTCAAAATCTCTGAAGTTAGAGAAGTTCCAGGAAAAAAAAAATTGGCCAAGCCTTATTTCCTTGGTGGGGTAAAACATTATATGAAACATAAGTCCTAAACAAAGGTTTTGCAGAACATTATTATACCATTTTAGTTTATATGTATATCTTTTTTTCAGATCTCGAGGATTTCAATGTGAACTCCTTCGAGCCCCGTCTGGTCCCCAGCTTTCCGATGGTGGTTGCTGTTCATAAGGAGTTTACGGTGAAGGCATTTCCTGTAGATGGGAAACCGGAACCATCGTTTAGGTAAACATAAAACATATTCAGTTGTTACCAATAATAAGTACTTACCAGTCCACTCTAGCACACAGGGAGAGCAATATTTGACAAGCATATAGAGAGCTGAATTTTCTACATTCTGTACCCTGTGCTAAGGGGTGAGTCCTTGAGCTGTTTTTGTCACATCGCATCACTTCACATCACGCATTCGGTCTGTCCTTCCTTTAACTTCCGTCCAAAAAGATATGGAAGCTTAATGTACACATTAAGCTTTAAAAGTAGTAAACCTACATTTATCAAACTTGATAGGAATGTTCATCAGCCCAGGATTCAGTGGTGCACCCGGAGTTTTGCTTGACATTTTAATCATAAATATCGATAATAATGCACATTTATTTATGTTCTTTAATATTTTGACTTGATACTGTCAAGAAAGCAATAAGTAAGGATGAATCAGTCTGGAGTCTGTTTCCTAGTCAGATACTAGTGATGGGTATTATTGGCAAAAATGAATCGTGATATATCACAATATGTCATAATCCTATCGCGATATGTATTGCGATATATATATATCGGGATATATTGTTTGAAAATAGATAAAGATAATGCATAATAATCAATTTAGTTTTCAGGTTTATATCATCATTATTTTACTTTCTTTTTTATAACCAAAATATGTGATATAAAAGTGATGGATCGTTTTATTCTAGCTGGCTTTATATCTGTGTAAAAGTGTCTATATCAATTATATTATGGCTTCCATAATTATTGGAATGACATTTCAATCAACGTTTTACGTTTTACTGTAATCATTTACGGCTTAACAAATGATTGTGACATTGTGTTCATTATTACATATAAAAAATAATATATAAAGAATAAATTGTGAGAACTTATATATAAAATAACAAGCAGTAGTTTTTTGTTATTTTTCATTATAACAACACATTCAATGATTCAGGCTCTCACTCAGTGGTACTATTGAATTAATTCAAAAAGAGCTACACATACATCTTATAAAACAAAAGAAAATATTCCATATATGTGTTTGCCCCTAAAAATTTATATCTATCACATATGTTCCGTATCGCAACATATAATCGGTTTATTCATAATATCACACATCACTAAGAGATACTAGAAATTTACAATTTGAGCAGCCATGTGAGAGTACCCACAGTACAGCTCGAACCTGCAACTGCTTGGGTGAGCAGCAAACTCCTATACAAAATTAACTGACAATCGCATCACTAGTGGATACCCTTGGTATGAAGAGAATAACACTTTGTGTGAAACCAATCATGTCATTCAAATATTATGCCTCGCATAATCATAAACCATTTGAATATTGCATCGGAAAAGTCCCAGGGGCTCGTTTTAATAAATTATGTAAAAGGTCATAATTGCAATAGTTTTTTTTTTAAAGATAACACAAATGTCAAACAGTTGATTTTTGTAATTTCCACAATTTTGTATCTAATTTTATTACTGGTTAATGTTAAATTCACACTAACATAATTTCCATTTGCAAATTAAAATCAATTTTATTAAAACGGGCTCCAGGCTTTTAATTGCAATAATGTCTTGAGGAATTGAGTCAAAACTAAAACCTATACAACCAACTTCTTGTATGCTAAGTCTAGGACTTTTCATTCACATTCACATCAAGCTGTCATTTGTTCAGACTTTAAAATAGATCCCGATGGTATTGATAACATTCCAGTTATAGATAGGAGCTCTTGTTAAAAACTTGTTGTCCCAACTTTTTCTGGAAATTAAAATGCCGGTATGGCTATTAATCAAGTAAAAGATGATACGTTCACATCTGCATGACATATTCAGAAGCCAAGGTGCACATTTCAGAAATTCTAATTAATAATTCTATGATTTTTTTTCTGTCTGATAGCAAGGAGGCTTTTGGTGAGATTTTTCCATTGGTTTTGATAAAAGGCACATAGGCAATTGGAAAGAAATGTTTCTATTTTAAATCTCATAATTTAATGTATGAAATGTGAGTATTTAAGGTCCCCCATCCTGAAGAAGAGTTGCTTTAAAAAGGATTTTTTAAGTCACATAAGTATGTTTGTCATTTAGCATTGTTAATTCAAGCTATGCATAAAAGGTCCCCCCACCATCAAAAAAGGACGCTTTTATAAGGATTTTTTAAGTCACATAATATTTATGTATGTATGTCATTTAGCATTGTTAATTCAAGCTTAAATGCATGAGCATAAAAGGTCCCCCCACCCTTAAAAAAGGACGCTTTTCAAAAATTTATTTAAGTCTCACATGTATGTTATTTAGCATTGTTAATTGAAGTTATTTGCGAGCATTTAAAGTCTCCCCACCCTTAAGAAAGGAGGCTTTTAAAAAGATTGAAAAAGGAATGACTGTATTTTCAGTCGCATGAGTATGTCATGTATCATGAGTGAGCATAAAAGGTCCCCCCCCCCCCAAGATTAAGGACTTCTTAAAAGAAATCTGTATGTCATGTAGCATTGTTAATTGAGGCTATGAGTGAGATCTTAAAGGTCCCCCGCCCTTAGATAGGACTGAAAACCACTAGCTTTTGTCTTTGACCTCAATTTATATTTACTGTGAAATCATTAATGTTCGTGGGGCATTAATGTTCGTGGTTTTCGTGGGTTGGGTGATCCACGAATTCAAGATCCCACGAAATATAAACCCTTTATTCACTTTTTCAATTGCCTTGCTACGTACATACTCTAGTATATTCTTTACAGAGGTCGCAGTATACATTGTTAAACCTGTCTCACTGTATAACTTACGATCATTATTCTGTTAATATATTATAACTGCCTTTAACGAATAATGAACCATAACAATTAAATGTGTTTTATGCAGCAAATGACAGATATAAGCACGTGGTTAAACGTGTGCTGTTAATGAAAATCTCCAAGTTTACAAGATCTGCGTGATGAGTGTCCATACTCGATTTTTTTATTTAATGAAATAATTAATCGATTACTAGTACATTGAAGGTTACTAAGCACTGAACGTGACAATATACGCACCTTTTCGGTGTTTTCACAGTTTGCAAAATTCTTAATTGGCATTCAATGGCTTCCCCTATCTGTATTTATGATCAGGGTACATCTTCTTTTATTACCTTTATTCCCAATTAAATCGATAAGTGACATCACAGGGTATATGCACTAATTGGCATGTCGTACCACATTAGCGAGTGTCATAAACCGAGTGACGTAGAAGACGGAAATCACGGGCCAGCGCGTGGATATAATGCAGATGATCTAGGACGATCGCATCTTCGATTTTTTTTTTTTCAAAATGAAAATCCACGAATTCAAGTACCCACGAAATTGTTTTTTTTTGGCAAACGAAATTTCATGCCCACGAACATTAATGATTTCACAGTATTGAAATCAAAACTACCGGTGGGTGGGGGGGGGGCATTATTTTGCTTTCTTCATGTTCAATCAAAGTAATGTTGTGAAATATCAGTTTATGTTTCGTGGTCATTATACTGAAGGGGGTGGCTATATAAACTTGATTGTATCTTACATGATATGAGACATATATTTGTATTTTTGTGAGGTATAATCAAATTATAGTGGTACAATAATCCCCTTGTTTGTTATTTCTAATGGTGGGAGCGGTGTACAACTTGTTTTTCCTGTAATATTGATAGGTCTGATGTTGCCTCGGATATATTTATTTCTGAAATTGAATCAAATACGCCCTCGTCACCTAAAAAAACATCTTGTTAACTGAACAAATTAATATTGGGGGATATCAGAGGTATCGGTTAGACATAATTTTAACCTATGTCAAGATTAAAATGGGGAGATAATGCATCTTAAAAGATGCACATGTTCTGAGACTTAAGATTTAAGAAAACATCATTTATTTTATGTCATTAGTGTTCGACAGTGGTTTCAACGTTCCATTAAAACTTTTTTTGATTGTAAAGAACACCATGATATGCTTTTAAAAAAATAAATAAATGGTTTGCTGTTTTTAAAACCATTTGTTTTATGTCATCGGCTGATTGGGTCTTGGGAATATCTTTTCTTTTTTTTTGTTTTTAATCAAAATATAAAAATAGCATCCAGTCTGCCTCTCATTCAGGTTGATGAGCTCTTTCTCTTAGACTCTCAAAATGCTCACCAGTATTCTAGGGTGCTTAATGTAATCAAGAATCCTAGGGCAGATTTCAATCCTAGGAGATATTTTCAAGAGTCCAGGACAAAATCGCTCCCAGAAATCTTGATAAAATGCCGCCCCAAGTACTCCAGGGCCCCTGATTATGAACAGTCACAAGTTCGAGTAGACTCAGACCCAGAAAAATCATTTGTAAACAATCAGACAAACATTTACAAAAGTATATAAATATGCTAGGTAAACTATCAAAAAGTAAAATAATTAAGGTAAGTATTCCGTCAATGCCCTGCTGGAATGCAAGTAACAATGAACCAAAAAATTACAATTTTGAGTCTTGCTTACCATGGGCCATTGTATTAAATAATAATGGATATATGAGATTATAAAAGTTGAAAAAAAGAAATGTTACCAGGACTGAAATAAGAATAATTTGTTTTCTTTTTCAGATGGTTGAACAAGAATGACATGCCCATTGCTGACCAGGGTGCTATTCGCATGGAAGGGAGTAACCTCCATTTTGAAGACCCGCAGCAGATCGATTCAGGAAATTACACATTCATCGTCAACAACACGGCGGGCGAAAAACGTCAAAGCGTATGGATAATAGTTTCCGGTGAGGTTTTTTTCTGGGCGTTTTATAAAAAAAGTAAAATGCCACTGCCTATCTCATAATGTAAGTTAACTGACCGCTTCAAGAAAGTCTTGTTTGCAAGATAATATTGATTTATTGCAATAATTTTTTTTTCGATCTTCTCTCTCAAAATGGCTTATCAGGCTTTGAAAGCTGTCAGAAAATAATGTTTTGTGCACCTCTGAGGTTCGAAATTGCCTAGAATTTTCTTACTAAATCTCAACAATCATGAGTTATCTATAACCGACAAGCGCCAGCCAGGTCTCAAATAGTTGCAACGAAGTGCAATCGGCAAAAACGTGGTTGAGTTCATTTTCAAAAAAATGAGTCTCACAAACCAAAAAAATATTATCGTCTGCTTTGAAACATTTTTCATCAAAACATCTGTACGCATAAAATATATCAGTAAACAAAGTGGAGGAGTTGCCAAAAGTTTCGATGCATTATCTGATATAGTTTATGAGGCATCGGAGGCCTAAACTGCAGCCTTGATTGACAGACTAGCGATTATCATAACAGCTTCATGCTGAAATGTCAAAACATGCATAAGACATTTAGGCAAGGTTCAAACACTTGGTTATGTCAGATTTTGTCTCCTATTTCACAAACTAACATCAAAATGTAATAAAACTGTTGTATCTTACTGAAACTTCATAATATAGGACGAGCCTTAACTATGTACATGTATTCTTACATAAAAGGATCATTTCTCATTCATGTCTTCTGATGCAATTAAAAAGTAAATGAAACTGTTTGCATTTAAATATCTTTGTCATGGTCATTTATATTAATGTCACAGACCAATTTATTTTGCGATGTCTATTTAAAGTAACTGAACGACCACAGATAGTAACTGATTACAACTTTTACTATATTTATGTCGCACAGTTTTTACCATATATGTCCCTATTAACTTGCATGTACCATTAAAGTGGCTAGCTGTAGCAGCTAGCCCCAATTTTTGGTATGCAGTATTGAAGGGGTGTTTACGGAGTTGTCAGTACTCAAGAGGGTGGTTTGCATACATGTTCATGCAGAAACTCCAATTTTGGCATTTTTCGGTACACTCAGACTCTGAAAATATTTTAATATTATTTTTATGTAGGATTTGAATAGAAAATGAATGAACAGTTATACACAATTCGGGGCGGTGTTTTACTACCTAAGTTGCCCATATAAAAAATGAGGGTGTCCTAAAGTAATCACCCTGTCCGTCTGTTTTGTTAATAACTTCAAAATTGTTTAAGATATCAAGTTCTCACTTCCTCATAGTAATATATGCTCTTTTGTGAAAAGTTTTAACTAATGTTTAAATATTGTCTAAACTATGACAAGTTATGACATTTTTTTATGGTTTTGTTAATAACTTAAAAAAATCTTTCAAGATATTAGATTCCTTCCTTCTGTTTCTTGGCTACTTGAAGGAACTTCCAAAAAAATTGCAGCTTACCATTCTGTAAAACCAAACAAAAGTGCTGCTCATAAATTAATAAAATATGAAATAGGTTCCCATCACTATAGGGCACTTGCTGATGTCATTGCTACAAAACTGTGCCCTCATGCACAACTCAGGTAACACTAGGTGTAGGTTAGACAACACCAATTTTGTTAACAAAGAATTTGAAAAATTAAAATGAGGCATATACATTAAATATCCGTTTTAATATTCGCTCATTGAAATTTATTGCAATCTAATACTGAAACGATATTGATTCTCAATGCTATTGTATTCGTTCATTCAATTTTCACATTGGTTCTTTTCCTGGAGTCAGCAGTTTTTGTGTAATTCCACCCTAATCTTGATACATAATATTCTAAACAGTGGCACATTGAGTGGAAGAATCTCACCTAAACTAGTGGAATGGTGTGTGGGTGAACCAGTTTCAAGTGTGCCGTGTTGACAAACACCCTCCAGGGGCGACTGTATCTCGCTACTCTATCTCAAACACAACAACGCCTAATTGCTACTGATTCTCGCCAGCTTTCACTGAGTTTACACACAAACCGAGGCAAATAAACATCTCAAGTGCTATAAGTTTATAAACGAAACACTTTTTGCCTTATTTTTGATAATTGACTGGGGATAATTTGCTTACGTTTGCATGCATTTTAAAGCACAAATGGAGGCAAATAAACATCTTAAGTGTTAGAAGTTTATAAAAGAAACTTTTTGTGCATGCATTTTAACACACATAGGGAGGCAAATAAACATCTTGAGTGCTAGAAGTTTATAAAAGAAACAATTTTTTGCCTTATTTGTGATAAATGACATGGGATATTTGCTTATTTTTGCATGCATGTTTTTTAATGCCAATTTTCCTGAAAGTGCTCGTAATTTGATAAAAAATAACATCAGTCTTGGTACTTCAAGCTCGTTACTGTCAATCATAGACATGCATTGTAACAGTTATTGTTTCGTTCCGAAAATAATTCACCTAAACAACCATTGAAATATAACTTTTTGACTTTCAATACAACTGTAATGCAGTTTTATTATCTTAATAAAATGTTTCATATTGAACAAACCTATGCACCAATGGTGTTTCCAGAGAATTAAAGACGGCTTACAGCAGGCACAAGATTGAAAATCTCATAAAATTGTTTACCCCGCAAATCATTTGGCATACAAATGTTTAAAAGCATGCCATAATTCTGACAGGATTTAGATGGTTATATGTCCCAAATGGTGCCTTTACCAAACTGAAAGTGTATTTCAGCATTATGATCCGAAAGATTATAACATGTCAAGGAGTCTATGTGGAGTCCATATTGTGCATCTCAAAAAGTGTGGTGAAATCATATTTACATGTATTTGGTGTCAATCTCAATTTTGTGACCCAGTAAAAGGAAGAATTATATCATTGGCTGGTCTGTTTTTAAAAAAAAAAATGTCAATCTCAATTCTGTGGCCCAGTAAAAAGAAGAATTATTTTATTTGCTTGTCTGTTTTTGTAAAAGAAAGTCCATTGACTTTTGTGTTGTCATCATCGCCTGCATCACCTTTATCTTGATGTTGAAAATGTTAATGTTGGTCTTAACTTGAAATGTATTCAAGAAATTAACATGAAACTTGGTGTATGTGTTGAAAAGACAGCTCACTCTTGACAATATATGCAAAATATCAAGACTGATAACTCCCCTTAATAATATTACGGAATAATCATGTTTTAAACTATTTTTCAGTTCCACCAGTGATACGACGCGGCCCCGTGACACAGGAAGTGTCCGAAGGTGGGGACGTGGAATTTACGTGCCAGGTGTCCGGAACGAAGTACCCCGTTACAACTGTGATTTGGAAAAAAGACAACGAATACATTAAACTGGTAAGTAGTGGCAGAAACTTGTTTTTAATAATATTGCTATGTCAGATAATTTGGTTGCTCACTCAGATTTCTCTCATTTCATGTTTACGCCTTTTATAGCAACACTACGTAGATTTGAATATGAGAAAGTGTGTTGCAATGGGACGAAAAATATATATTGATGGAAAAGTGCTAAACTGACATTGAAAAACAATAAGATGGCAGGTTTTTCCTGATGAAGTTGAAGCGTTTTCGCATGGTTGGTTTTCATTTCTTTGTATTTTTTTATAACTTTGAAAACATCAGTATTACACTTTTTTTTTATTACAGACTTTTATTGGAAAATTAAAAGTGTAGTTCAGAATGATAGAAGTTGATAAAACTTTATTAATCTTTGAAATCTGGTCAAAGTGCCCTTTTTGGGGGGCTCTCGCATTGGACCTTAGGGCTCAGTATTCATTATTGGTTTTAACTGGATCTATTAGAACATGACAGTTATATAGCTAATTGGATTACTTGTTAATAACTGACCAATAGAATGAATGAAGTCAATGATGTATGACCATAAGATTAACTTAAGTTGCATATTGAATAACTGTGACCCAAGTACAGGTTTCTAGATCTACTAGAGGCAGAACTGAATATGAAATATATCGAAGCTTCAAACTGATGTCTAACTAAGACAAACCAAAATATTCTGGGATAAAATTGCTATGGAATATCTGATAAAAAATATCTGCTTTTTTCAGTATGATGTATGTAAAAAGGAGTAGCTATTTAATTTATTTTTTTTGAAAACCTGGATTCTGTACGCAACCGACCTATATCAGAGTATTTCACATTTTAACGTATTTCACTCAAATACATTGGTTTATCAACGAAATTATTAAAAAAAATCCACATACCAATCAAAAATCCTGTAGGGTCATCTGGTTAGTGAAAACAAAGACAAGGTTCCCAAGGTCAGGGAAAGGTCAGGAAAAAATGATTTTTTTCAAGGTGAGGGAAAATTTTGGAACTTTAAAATTGGTCAGGGAAGTTAGGGAAATGGGTAAAAGTCAGGGAAATTTGAAATCGGAGATGGAGGGCCAGTTGAAACATGGTGTTGAATAGCAGAAAGTAAAAAAAAGTAAAAGGTTATGGTTGCCAGGCGACGCTAAGTCCAGTGCTAAAAGGCTACCGATAATTTGGTCAGGGAAAATTGAGATTTGGTTAGGGAATTTCATTTCCTGTGATTTATGGGAACCCTGAAATATTTTTATTTCTTTTTCGCCTTATCTAATGAACTCTGTTGTTTTTTTTATCCATGAGTCATTTAGCAGACTATCAGAAGAAACACATGTACAAACTTTTTCCCATTACCCTTGTACCAAATATCTTATGTCACAATGGGAAATTACGGGCATCAGTTATAAAATCATCAGAGCTATACCCCGCATTTCTGGCTTGTGTCGCTCATTTGCCATAAATTAATAATAAAATGATATATATTAGAAAAAAATATCTTATTATATACCATTAGATAAATGAGTATATTGCTTAATGTAATATTAGAATAGCTGGGAAGAATGTAATTGTATCATTCCGATTCCGGTAGGATTGGGGTAGTCTGGAAAACTTGTAACAGAATTTCTTGTGAATAAATCAAGAGATGTAATGTTTGTTTAATATCATTGTGGTCCATTAGGCCGATTAAAGTGATTAGAGGGGAGTTTTGGCTCTGCCACTTGGCTCCGGCAGCTACAAGACAGAAGCCGTAAGTCAAGTGCCGGCACTTTACCGATGATTATATAATTGAAGATTTTTTTATAAAAATGTTTATAGAAAGTGTAAGCTAGTTAAGGCAATGAATAACACAGACTGTATCTCTCTTGTTGATGTGATTAAGCTTTTTTCTCAATGAGAACAGAATGATAAGGAACTCTTTTATTCTCGAAATGACAGAAAATACAGAAATCATGGGAATGTGGGTTTTTTTCCCCCCGAGGAAATATTTGTGCTGACTTTTTTTATAATGAGGGATAATCTTGAATATGAGTATACACAGGATGCCAATATCTGAAATAATAAAGTTAATTAAACATTTTCCATCCAAAAATAACAGATATTTTCGGGAATTGTTGATAAAGCTATTTGGTACTGTTTCATTACAAAAGCAGGTGAAAATTAAAATCCTGGTATTTCCATAATGCCTCCAGCCAGCTTTTCCGGCTCATGTTATGGAGCTTAATTGTGGTAATTACTGAAAGAAATAATACTCGAGAGTTCTAGATTAATCTAATATGAAAATTGGCTTTTTCTTGCACATGGAGAAAAAAATCGTTTTTTTTTTTCATGAAACTTGGAATTTCTTGGAAAATTCTTGTTTTATTCATTGACTGGGGAAACAGAGAATTATGGATCATGATTTTATCACATCGTTTGAGTACAACAAAAACCATCGCAAGATGTGTATTATGCGTCCTGACTTAGTTTTGTTTGGGTGACAGCTATTTGTATAAGAATATTATGAAAGCAATTTTAATAGATGGGTGTATATTAGAACAAGAAAGTGACATGAAACCCTTATATTAAGTTTGATGACTTTTTTACAATGTGACTTGATGTTCATTCAGTGAAATTAAATCAAAATCTGATTAAAAGAGACAGTGTTACAGCTGAGACTCAAGCTATTCCTATGAAACTTATCTGGCTCCATTGACTGTTAAAAGTGACCTTGACCTTTGAGGTGAGTGTACCAATACTATGTCTGACACATCTTTCAATGCTGATCTACACTTCCATAAAGTTTGATGAAAATCTGATTTGAATTGAGGAAGTTACAGCCTAGATGCGATGTTAAAGAATATTCAAACAGACGGGCAGTGCAACTACTATATTGCTATTCCATAGAATTAAAACTAAAATATATTGTATAAAGTTATGACAAACATCATCATAAAAAATTATGATACTGCTGTAACCAGTGTTCCAGCCATGAATATATAACAAGTCTAACATTTATGAACTATTATTTCCTGTATGATGTGAATTATGAACTAACAGACCCTGACATCTTAAGTTAAGAACACATAATTCATCATTTATGAAATGGCATGACATAAAACAAACATAAGATTTATGTCTGTCAGAAATTTGAACGGAAGTTGTTTTAAAATATTTGTTTCTTCAAGTCATCAGCATGGACAAGTGATCATTTATGTGTTTCAACGTGCGAACAAATTTTTTTTTTTCTTACAAGAGTTTAGTTAGGTGTACGGACATAAAATTTTATGCACATGAAAAACATTATTTTTAGATGTAAAGGAAAGTTATTTTGGAAAAACTTGCCAACTTGTTATCAAAAACATTAAATATGATCTAGGTAGGCATCTCAGTTTCTTAAAGATATTTGTTTGTTTCCTCAAATATGCATGTCAGAAGAGAAAAAACAACAACAACATTTCAATTGCCTTCTGTTTTCAGGGTTCGTCACGTCACTACATCAACCAGGAGACGGGCCATCTTCAGATCGCCATGGTAAACATGGATGATGAAGGAGAGTACTTTTGTATCGCCCAGACGACTGGACAGAAACTTGTAGAGTCTTACCCAGCAAGACTTAGAGTGAAAAGTGAGGAATTCTTTTGAATGTTATGAGGAAGAAGAAAAAGTTTATTTTTAGCTTGTCTGTGATGTCGATGTCAGCATTGTCATTGATGTCATCTTCGTGCAATTTGTTAAACTCTGCCCATAACTCAAAAAGATATTCATATGAAACTTGGTACTAATGTTGCAAGAGACAATGCAACAAGGCCGATAAATCTGGCTTTAATAATTGTTCAGTTATGCCCCTTGTTCTACTGAGTAAAAACAACAACAGACGAAGATTGGTGTTCGCTCTGTGTCACTCTTGTTAAGCTTCAATAAAACAATTTGAAAAGACTGCAAGACGGCTATGGTATAATTAAATGATTAATCTGTAATATGAGCCTAATTTAGTTCCCCCAAGTCATATATAGAAGATATATAATCTTCTTCTACCAGAGTTGTTTGTGCCCTTTTCCTAAGAAAAATGTTCTATTTTCAATTGTAGGAAAATTAAAATTCAACCCAGTACCTCGTAGCTCAAGCATCGAGCTAAACTCTGATGCGGAAGTCCATTGTAACGCGGAGGCCGAGGTAAACCCCAAAGTTCGCTGGATTAAGGGCACCATGGATCATCCAGATCTCACGCTAAGCAGCCATATTATCGATGCTGATGGGACGTTATATTTCCGCGGAGTAAAACGATCAGACGAGGGACCATATACATGTGTAGCTGTTATACATAATGGGGCCACTCAGGAAATCAATAAAACTATAAATATTTTTGTTGTTGGTAGGTTTATTTTTTTATGTGTAATTAAGTTTAAATCGAATAAAGTTTTGTTCAAACAAATGAAGGAAATACAAGTGCGTCTGTTTAATTTTCCTAGGATTTATATGATTATTGTAACTTACAGGGTCTTTAACTTCCACTGTCTTTTTTCTGATTTCCACTTTTTCAGAAAATTGTATTGTTTTATTCTTAGGAAGAAAGAGTCACATACTTTCATGTTGTTGCTTTTAAAATGATAAAATAATTTTTATTACCAAAAATTTCACCAAGAAATAGAAATTCTTTATAAAAGTATTTATATTTTTTTCCCCAGAGCGTCCACGGTTCCAACGTCAACCATTCAACACGACAGCATACGAGGGTCATTCTATGATGCTTCACTGCGTAGCTACCGGAGTCCCACGCCCTGGTATCTTCTGGGAGAAAAATCGCATACCCGTCATCAATCTCGATAAAAAACGATTCACTGTAAGACTCCTAGTTAAATGTTTTGTTGGTTTAAGAAACTGAAGTTGAAGTAAGATTTTCTCTTCTTGATGTTATTTATTCCATTTGTATCTAATATAAAATAATATTATATAATAATACACTGATGTCATTGTTCTTTCATTTTAAATGAATCAAAATAAGTACGGAAAGAGGAAATCAGAAATTGTCACTCTGAAGGCCATACATATATACTGTTAACTTCAAGTTAACTAAGCGAAACATGCATGTCAATGAGTAAAAAAAATCTCAAACCCATTGCCATATCACATCGAAGAGACAGTTAGTTTTTACTGCCCCTACAGCAGCTCCGAACAGCTTCTTTGTCTTGTGAAGTTGATTGACAAGCTATAGCCGTTGCACTCGATTAGAAATTTAATGGATTTGGGCAGAGTTAAAGCCATGATGATTCAATGCTGTAAAAAATGAAATGCTAAGTTCATGTTCATTTGCAAACATAAGTATTTTGCTGTCCATTATATTAACAACTGTAGAAATATCATTCATAAAAAATTTTCAATCTATATTTTAGGTTTACCCGAACGGTACCCTCCTAATCTCCAAGGTGTATATGGAAGACCAGGGAACATGGACGTGTATCGCCAACAACACGGCAGCAACAATAAATGCCGCAGCATACATGCATGTTGCAAGTAAGTCACATTTCACTTCATTTTCCTCAATTTTTTATGCAGGTATGAGCTGTTGCTTTTTCAATGAAAAAATGTGAACATATTGTCTTTGCCTTGGTGTTGTTGTCAGTGTAATGATGCGAAATTTTAGAGTTGACCATACTTAAACTTGGAAACTATTAAAGATTTTCACCTGGTACACATTTAGGGTGAGGAAACCAAATTTTCACGGCGCACACAGTGTTGCATCGTTATACAAAATTCTGTTAAGTTAAAATTTTGGCCAAGGATTGCATCCTTAATATACAAGCAAATCTTCACACGTGTAGAAGCCGAAAATAGCATAGTCTTTTTTTTTAGGCTAAGAAAATTTCATATCTTTTCTGAAAAAGGTATATAAGAAATTATCGTCACTTACTTGGTTGTTTACATCGTTTTGACCTGAGATGACCCATGCGAGAATCCCGTTAAAGTCATGTGATTTCCCACCCTGCATTTAAAGAATGACAACTTGCTTGTGTATAGCAAGCCCAATCACAAATTACTTGGTATCTTTTGAGTGACGTTCCTAGTTGACCTTGGAGAAAGACAGACGAACGTCATCCACTTTCAGTGTTGTGGTATTAGGCTTCCCTTGTCATAATTTATAGTTTAATCATCATGGATGATGTTCTATACATTATAATAATAAAATAGGATGTGCAATGCTTAAGTGAGTGATAAGTCTTAAATCATAAATTAATGGTTATAAATTAATGGTTTCCAATTCAATTTTAAATGTTTTGATATAAAATTGTGAATCATTCTTTAAACGTTTATGAGCTGAAGTTTGTCATAATCTGTTCCCAACGATAATCGTTTCCTATAAGTGAATAACACTGCGATTATATTTTCATTCAAATTATTTCTGAAGTATTCTATGAACTTTTGCTTCTTGAAAATCTCTTTGGAATCTTCATCAAAATGCCATTTTGATTTAGGAAAACTAATAATGAAATTTCTCTTGTTATTAACTACCTTTTGATGTTGCCGTTTCAGACAGGAAATATATAGAATATTACAAGACAATCTTAGAAGATGGCTCCCACTCAGCGGCAACGACATGTGCCGTTACACAGAATTTCCTCAAACCATTCATGCAATTCATTCTTCAACTGTTTTTCCATCTATACATTCCAACTATTTTCTCGCTTAAGTATTAATATCTAGTGTAAGAAACTTTATGCGTGAAGTGAAATCATACGACTATATGTGATATTCCATGAATTGTTTTTTTCATAAGTGACTCTTATACCTAAGTGTTACGACTGATATTCTTAGCGTAGACATCATTCAAAGTAATCATTGTTCTTGTATTCATTTATTCAAAATTACCCACAAAAAGTCCCACTTCAATATAAAATTTATTAAAAAAATATGTGTTCCAGACCTATAAAATTTTGTTCGATAACACAGATTTTTACAGATTCCCTGAAGAGAAATTAGTTAAATTAATGAACAAAAATTTCCTAGGTATAAAACCAAAAAATTTCCGTGCATGGTTGCTTCGAGGCTTAAATACTGCATGAATGGTTTGATGGACTGAAAAGTAGAGCGATCTTCTAAGTTTGCCTTGCCGCTAGAAATTGTATAATTGTAGTAAAAACTGTTTGCAATTAAACTTCTTTTGCTTTTGAAGTTATTTGAGAAGTGCTGAATTGTATAGTAGAAATGATTCACAACTAAACGTCTGTAGCTTTTTGAAGTTGTTTCAAAGGACATTGTGACTGTGTACGTTCCTTTTCAGCTTGTTGATAGAAAAGCAATTTGTGTTTTAAAAGTTTACAAGATTCTTGTTTTTTAGCATTTGAAGCTGTTGAAGCCGAAATATTTTAAAATTTAAATTCAAGTTCAATTTCGGTGATATTCTTAAAAATAGAGCGGGCGTACCTGGGGTCGAAATTGGACTTTATCTTATTTGTTGGTTGTGGGTGCATTTGTCAGAACTGATCTATATAAAATAATGAAAAGAAAATTTGAAAAAGCCTTGATTGTCATTGGCCAACTCAAAAATGCAAACACCAAAAAAAGATGTTACACATTTCAAAGCCTTACAAAACTTGAATGTTGTAACTTTTGTAACACCTAAAATGCACTTTAACAATTTTTTTGCTTTTTTTATGCCAAAAAAATGTTGTCTTAGATACATACATGCCACATCCCCCGGCGGGGGGAAAAATCCCCCGGAATTTCTATCCATCCCCCAATCTCCCGGCGGGAGATAAAAATCCCCCGGAATTTAAAAGTATGTGAGTGAAACTCTCCAAAAGGAAACTTTTACAACAAGTGATCAATTAATTTGTAGTAATTAAGGCAAAGAAATATTACTCGTTTGGAAGGAAGAAACTAATAATATTTATTCTATTCTCTTATTGTCTAAAAGTCATCAAAGCTGATAGAATTAAGCACAATTTTTTTAAAGACTTTGGAGGAAGGTAAATTTAATTTAATTGTCTCAAAAACATATTTTTCCAATGACATATTTTGTTCTGCAAGTGCATTACAGTATGAAATGACAGTGTATCATAAAAATATGATAAATCATGACATAAAATAATTCTGTATAATGAAAAAGTTAAGAAGTTTTCAAAGCAAACTATATGTGAATACATTTTTTCATACTTGCGTCTAAAAATACTTAAAATTTTCGCCAACTTAGACCTGCTAAAAATATCCCCCTGAATACAACCAAAATCCCCCTGAATTTTCAGCCTTTTGAACAAATCCCCCTGAATGGTCTCCAGAAAATATGGCATGTATGCTTAGATAGGATTAAGTTATAATTCAAGGTGTAAAAGAAATTAAAACTTTGTTTACTGTGTAGAAATAGTTGCATTGACCTATCGCAATATTTATCTAATGACACAGCATTTTTTCAAGAACTTTGTGCCTCTGCTTGGAAAGAGTTCGCAACAGAAGTTGGCAAAACTAAAAGAATTTATAAGCATGCGCTGACAGATTATGATTAAACTTTGCAAAAATATGTAAAACACCTGTATATTTCGCTAGAATTACCATGCATCACGAAACTTGGCATACCCTCCACTGTTTTTGTTTCGGTGAGTGCAAATGCGGGATATTAGTTAAAGAGCATTTTTCAGAAAGGTGCTGATTTTTGACAGAAGAAATTAACCATTGCCAAGTGGAGCATTGTTTGCGATAAGTAATGTAATATAAGGTGTGGCATATTAATCTATGTTTGGGGAACGAATCTAGTTCATACTGGGTGCAATAGCTTGAACTAGGAGCAAACATCCAGCCTTAAAACATAGAATTTTATATCATGAAATATATTTCAGTTCTCAAGGGACGATAAGTCACAGAATTACTCTAATATATGAAGGACTGAATTTCAAAAGCTGGTTACACAATGATGTACAAGGTTAAACTTATTTATTTTGCAAAGATTGTGAAAGTAATTACAACATGATATTCATCACTATCGTTGGCACGTTGTAACACAAGAGTGTGGTGATGTAGTGGCGCAGGGAAAACCTTAGTTCCCGGAGGGAACCCACTTGTCTGGCTTGGTTAACAAACCAAACTCTCATTCGCCCCAGGCTGGTTATCAAACCTGGTGTGACTTGGTGAGAATGATTAGACCCGGGTTTGATTCCTGGCCTTGGCGCATGTGAGTTTATTTTGTGGTCACCAAGTCAGACAACCAGGTTTGCACTGGGTACTCCATTTTCCACACAACACAAGACCACACTCACGCAACACTGTGCCAACGAGAGTTGCAATAACTTGTTTTGCAATCATTGTAAAAATAAAAACCTTTAAATGATGAGCTCTACTAATAGGGTAAATAAAATTCATATTTCATTACACCATTTTAATGCTGTACCCTCACGTAACCTGAAATAAAAATGGCGAAAAATATCTTAATAGGTTAAACAGATGTCTGGCAGTGTTTTAAGGTGGAGAATTATGGAAGATATGCCGGAGGTTATGCCTTTTAGCCTTTGTTCTTTTTGTGGCTCATCTCATCATAAATCTTGTCAAAATGAAATCCATCAAAACTGGGGCCTTAAAAATAGACTACACAGGTTTCATGACAAAAGTGAATTCATTGCCGAACATATAGCATGTAAACAGCTCTCATGATACATCGATTTATTCTGAGGGGAAAAGGTTGGAGATATGTTTTTCTTGAAGAAGTAAGGCTTCTAATTGATTTATGATGATTAGATTTCTATTTTATTGTGGAGGGTTGAACCAATATTCCTCAGAAGTGCCCTGGTTGTCAATTCAAAACTACCGTTTGGTTCAAACCCAACAGTTAGTGCTAAAAATGAATTATGGTATCACCATTAGGCCACAATGAAAATTATTGGTTTTGGCAGCATTTCCCTTCCCACATTTTTAAGTTTGTTGGAAGATTGATAGCTTGTTTTTTGTCCTTCCTTAAAGGGGCTAGACACCAAAATGTCCCAAAATGGGCAAATATACATTGTTTAAAAATGATGCATAATGGTTTCCCAGATTATAAAATCCGCGAAAGATACATGTGTTGTAAGCGGTGTGATAGATCCGTAAGTAAGATTCAATGTGTTGTACACAATGATATCAATTTTAAAGTTTTTGGCAATTTTATTTTTTTCTTGCAATTTTAACATCTAGTGTCTAGTCCCTTTAAACCCTTAAATTCTGTAATGAAAAATGCAAACAAATAACATAGACCATGGGAGACCATGAGAGAGCCTAAAAAACATTTATCGACAGTGAGTTGGGCGGGAAACACCAAACAAATAATTTATTAATTTTGGCCTTAAAGTCAGTGGTACATTTTGGAAGGTCTAAAACTCAGATGAGGCTTTCCCAAACTTGAAGTATTGTTGACACTTTTATTGTGAAAATGACTGAATATTACAAGATGATCTATTGATGCTTTTAAGGTACAAATTAAATTGCACATACTTACAAAAATGAGGCAATTGTTGCCAATGGGAAGGGCTTAGTTTACTAATTGTTGGCTTCTAGAATTGACTAACAACACCCAAAGATACAAAGCAGACACCATTTAGAACAGAAACACAGTTACGATGCCATAAACAAAATGAATTAATGTTTTGACAACAGGAGAACTGAACGTTTTTCATAGTAGAAAAAGCATGCTGCGTTGGTTCAGTTGAAGTTCAGTTTCAACTGAAGAACGTTTTGTGTAACTGCATGAACTGTAAAAGAGGGAACATTGAAGTTTCAGTAACAGTTATCTCACCATTAACCCAGTTATTGGTATCATACACAAGAGATTTACTGATACTTGAATAATTTCAATCAAGGGGATTGCAGGTGATGACATAACTGTTCTGTAACATGTTGTCAAGGACAATATTCAATAAATAGCATGCAGTATAAGTGAATTTTACCCACAACCCAAGTTAATGATATCATACACAAACGCTTCACTGCAATTTGATAATTTCAATCATGAGAGTTGAAGGTGATGTAACTGTTTTCTACCTTTTTGTCAAAGTAGTTAACGGTCACGCCCATTTTATCTCGTTACCATTCCGATATGGGATTTTAAAAAATATATCATAATGTACAAGAGCTCCACATAATATGCTTATAGTTTAGTCTTGCTTAAAATTGCATTAAATATCTTGAAAAACACATAGATTTTGAATCTCAGAGTATCAAAATGCATTGGATCTAATTCAAAGTTCTGCTATTTGTGTGATTTGAATTTTTGCTAGTAACAGAATTGAAAAACAAAGGCAGGGAAATGAAACAAATAAACTTGATGCATCTTTGACAGATTTAAAAGCTTGTAAGTTAATATAACTAAGATTCTTAAATGAAACAGAGCCTAGGCATGGCTTAGTCCTGATTCCAACGAAATATACTCATTCAGACTTTCGTCATTCTTGTATTCTAAACGCATGTATCTAAGACCAAAAATAAATCATTTTCTGGGCCCAATTTCTCGAAACTTTTTAAGCTTAACAGGCTTAAGTTACTTATTTCAACTAACCGAAATACATACTTATAGTGAATTTTCTTAAATGAAAAATGGTTTATTGTGATAATCGTAATGATAATTCCGTTTTAAAGTATTAAAACATTTAAAGGAGTATATAAAACACAAAATATTGAAAGACAAAAATAATGGGTTTAGCTTAATCCTGTTATAAGAGACTTAAGAAGTTTCGAGAAATTGGGGCCTGGTATTTAAGTACCCTGAGTCCTTGTCTCTAACGCCAATATAAAGCTGCATCAATGATTGTCAGACTGGAACATTGTTTTCTTTGATACTTTTTCGCTTTTTTGGACTTCACACAGCGAAGGTTATGAAAAGCTTATGTTAATCATTAGTGTTTTTCTAACAGCGGCATCTTTAACTAATGATTTATGTAGTGTTCATTAACATTGCCTGTTAGCCTTGGAATGACAGCGATGTTCGTAACTGTGTTTAGTTATAAAACATGGGCATTTAACCTTTGTCGTTAACTTTATGAACATGTAAAACGTGTGTTTTATGTGTCGAAGACAAGGTTTTATATCTAGGAAATGAGATAGAAACATGTAAAAAAGGGTTTTGATTTCTTTTGAAGAGCTTTTATTGTGGGGAGTGACCCTCTGTCGTTTGATTGTACTTAGCATGGTAAATGTATAAGTCTTGTTTAAGATTTTCTGCTATTTATAGATGGCGACAAGCAACATAAAACAATTACGTGTTATGTATGTGTAATTCATCAAAGATGTTATCTAAGTGACAAAAAAATCCAGAAAAAAGAGTTCCATCTGGTGCAGAAATGAAAGTTCTTTTACTGTGATGTTGATTGTAGTTTTCATTGCAAACCTTAGTTTCTTTTTTAAATGTTTAAGTCAACTTTGCATTATGTAATTGTTAAATTACAGGAAGTAAAATCGTAATGATTAAGAATGGGCTGAGTGAGTGAGCAAACAAGCCCTTCTTAATCATTTAGATATTCCTTCAGGTCATCTTTTTTATTTAGAATACAACCTAATTGGCTGATACTTTTCAACGTTAAAACTGACGCAGGAAGTGTGTATCGAATGAGTGGCAGTAGATGGACCTTTAAACAACCATGAAAGTTGAAATTCTTATTGATTAAGCCTTTTTACTTAATGATAGCCTATTTCCATGGCTGAAAATGTAGGTTGCATTCTAAAAAGATATTTTTCTTGGTTATATTAATGAGAAAGTTACCATATAATTGAACAATAGTTCCATTATTTGTACACATACTTGTATGTCTATACTATTGTTAATTAGCAAATGAACTTAGCATTTCAAGATTTTAAGCATTGACTGTTCAAGGCTTTTGCTTCGCTCTAATCATTCAATTACATTGAATTTCAAATCAATTTTACATTATGTTTAATACTATATAATAATTGAAATATAGTTTCAATTTTGTGCTTAGTGTTCATGTAAATGTCTCTCTGTATCATGTTTTGTTCTAATTTATTGAATGTCAAACATTCGAATGATTATGAAATAATTCAAAATACTTTTTTCATATTGAATTATTTTCTGAGTGATGAAATTATATTAAACAGTTGTACATTGTTAATTTGTTCTTGTTGATTTAAGGCAGAATTTGTTATATTTTTCATCAGCAGCATTTTTTTTTTAATTCTGATGTTCCTTTGTTAGAATATATTTTAAATCAACAAAATTGATGAGAAAAGTGTCATCTGTGGTGATATCCATTTACAGTGCAATTATCAGAAATTAACCTGAAGGCCGCCATAAATAAATAGTTTGCTTTGCGTTTTCCGAATGACTTATCAAAAATACGTGCAACCGTAAAATATTTTTACCCTTTTCTATGGCATTTTTTTGTTCCTTTTTCATTATTTTAGTTTTCTTTATCTTATGAAGTAAAACGAAAACCAAGCTACCTACCTAACCAGACTTAAAGATTTTGGAAGGCATACCCAAAACAAACTATTTATTATTGTGGCCTAAGAATGCAAATATTTGAAGTTGCATCTCACTCCATGATAGAATTATTCTCAACAATTAACACCATGCATTGCAATCTCAAATTCATATTGACTTTGTGCAATATTTCAATTAATCTCAATTTCATCTGTATGCCAGCTGTTTCTCATATTTTCAATTTCATAAACTGGCAGTAATGCAAGTAGACAATTTATAAATAAAAAAAAAAGATTATAAGCCCCAAAAATAAAAGCTAAAAAAGCTTGACATGTGTCACATGGAAAGAGATGCACAAATTTTAAACCCAGTCTCCGGCTTCAACAAGGGACTGTGGCCTTAAAGGCACTAGACACCAGATGTTTTCAAAATCGGTAGATACAGTATTTATTCAAAAAGTAAAGTTTTTGACAAAAAAATTCTTGCAATAGTATCATCTGGTGTCTAGTCCCTTTAAATGTTTTGTTGGTTGAGAAGACTAATGGATAATGCTAAAAAAATTCTTGAATGTAATGGGGTTAAATCCAACTTAGCTGGAAAAACCTTATGTAATTTAAAAAAAAATGAGAATCAAAGTTCTATTTAGTCGTTATTTGGCTTTATAGGTAGAGTTGTTCAGCGGTTCTCGAATGAGCGCTGCCTGGTATGGAGAAGTGCGCCAAACACTAAGATAATTATTATTTATTGTGCTCGACCTAGCAACTTAATGGTTTAGAAAACCACAAATAAACAACTTTTTCTTTAAAATTGTTCTGAGATATAAGCCTCTGCTCTAAGATGCATGTATGACTTCTGTCAGGTTCTGGGACAAATGCAGGTCCGTATTTTATTTGTAACACTCCGTTGAAATGAAAAAAAGTATTGCCAATCACTGCTTCTGAGAGTTTAATCCGGAAGAGAGAACCTTCAGAAACACAAAATACGCCCAAAAAGATGTTGGCTGTCATTTCGTCCAGAGTTCTTCCAGCAATACGACCCACAAATAAACAAAGTTCTCTGATAGCTTGATTAAACTTGATGTTAAGTTTTGATGCCTGGTCATCCCAAAAAATGTTGGTATCATTTGAAGTGTATATGTTTGCTGATCACTGATATGTAAATTAAAGGACCGAAAGTTCATCATATATAAAGTTATTTCAGTTTATATATTTTCCCTTAATTTCAAATAAAATTGGTAACCGGTAACTGACATATCTTGTAATTTTTGAAGGCCAAAGAAACCTACTTGTTATATTGGTTTTAGTAAAAAATGTACATTATTATAAATCTGTACACAAAACCCTTTCAAATGATATCAACATGATATGGGGGTCACCAGTCATCTAAAATATACATATTTGTGGGTGCAATACCTTAAGTACAGGTAAAAATCCTGCTGAGGTACTTAAAGCTGCACTCTCACAGATTTATTGTTTTGACAATTTTTTTAGTTTTTAATCAGGTTTTCGTCAAACCTGGTTATTAGAATGATGAACGTCGTTGTTCGGGCGCACGTTGACCAGAGCGGATGGCCGGGCAGAGTCAAACTCACCTATGAAACTGAATTATTTCAGTAAGGGTCTACATATCTTGACCAAACTTGGTCTATAGGAAGAGTTTATGGATACATGTACCTTTCGTGTGATTGCTTTTAGACTCCCCAAAGTCAAGATCACTGTTACTAAAAATAGAAAAAAGGTTGAAACCTTTAGAGGTTTAGAGTTGACATATCTTGACCCAACTTGTTTTGTCTTTGAATGAGGCAATTTTTGCATAAACGTCTGGAAACCAGTGATATGAGTCTGCTGACAAAAGATCAGTTCACAGTTTATCATATTTGGTTTTGAAAATTGATGTGTTATGGCCTATAGTTTAAAAAAATGCATTTTTTTGGCATGTTACCAAACAGATGATATCTGTTCTATTGTGGGGTATCTAATATGACTTCAATGAAGACATTGTTGCCAAAATAAGCTGATTCTGAGATAAAAACATAAAAGGGGTCAAAACTTTAAGATTCTTGATGACACAGTCTCTTAAAGCTGCACTCTCACAAATTTACCGTTTTTACAACTTTTTTATTTTTCGTTTTGGAATGAGCAAATTTTTGCTTATATATCTGCAAACCAATAATATAAGATTGCTGACAAAAAATCAGATCGTAGATATTAATATTTCCGATCGAAAATTAATGTTTTATGGCTTAAACTGTTACTAACGGTTAAAAAAATGCATAAAACATCAATTTTTGAATTTAAATTTAAAAATCTGAGATCTAATATTTTGTCAGCAGTCTTTTATGACTGGTTTCCATGGATTTTCACAAATTTGTGCTCGTTACAAGACAAAAAAAGAAAAAAAGTTGTCAAAACATTCAATCTGTGAGAGCGCAGCTTTAAAGTTACCATTTCATTGACGGTAATGGTAAGACTATAACACAACAACTAAGTTCTAATTTCCTATCCCTGTAGGTGAGTCGGAGTTCGCAAACCAGGGTGAAGGGGAAGAGGAGGGATTCGACATGATGCGGACTGTTATTATCGCTGTGTGCAGCGCGGGCGCGTATCTTGCGCTCGTTATCGGGCTGACTGCGTACTGCAGCTACAGACTTCTGCTACAGCGAAGGAACAGGAAGGCGATACGTGAGTTATAGATTATTATAGAATGAAAGGCGCACATAAGTTTCATAGAAACGTGTTTATTCAGGTTGGAAGAACTAGTAATTCATACATCTTTTGATCCATTGTACTTTTTTGTGACTATATCATATTTCTGTTTCTATCAACATATTTATTTTGCCGCTTAACAAGATGCCATCCTAAAACAGCGTATGATGTTGACGTCACTTCCTTTCTATGATTGGTTTTTATCTACTGATGAAAGCATAACACCGAAACATTTTAATACATGTAAAAGTTTAACAAAACATAATGTTTGTGTGATTTTTATACATTTTTTCCTAAATTAGAACACACAAACATTTTATTATTTTCCTTACCGTACGTGGCCCAAAAAGAAAATATTAGCCTTATCGTAAATGTATGTTTTCAGTGAACAATGAAAAGCAGAACGGAAACTTACCGCAGGAACAACACGAGCTGTTGATGAAAGAGCGAGACCGTGACTCCGGAGCAACCCCTGGTTGCCGTAGTGACAGTGACAATAGGTCACATGTCTCAGCCCTGAGTTCTCATCCATCACACTCGTCACATTCAGCATCACACACGCAGTCCCAGAATCTCTCACAGCAGTCTCAACGAAGTGTCGGGAAAACCTCCCTCGATAGGTTACAGTTTCCAAGACATGAGTTACAGACTGTGGGCATTCTTGGTATGACTTGTTACAAAATTATATTTTCATTTCATTTAGTAGGTATTAAGTTCTCGTTATTCAGAACTATATGAATTATGAAAATTGAAACATTGATTAAATTTGTTGCAATTTTTAATTAGATTTTTCATTTCATGTATTAAAAGTGAGAAATGTTTTTTCTTACTTTAAAATTATGATATGAGTTTTAAGAATTTGTGTTTTTCAGTAAGGTTAAAAAATGTTTGGAATTGTTACAATATTTTGATAAAACTCTTTGAAATCTACTTTCTTTACACACGAAAATGTAATATGCTCATTCTAAACATTACTCTGTCATAACAGGGAAAGGTCAGTATGGCGATATCTTTCTCGGTAGAGCTCGCAACATTCGTCCAGGCGAGATCGAGACCCAAGTATGTGTAAAATCACTACTTTCAAAAGAGGACCATCACTTCTACGAGTTTCAGCGGGAAGTGGAATTGTATTCCCGCCTCGATCACAACAATGTCATCAAGTTGCTTGGGGTTTGCCGGGAAATAGAGCCCCAGTTTTACATTGCAGAATACTGTGATTGGGTAAGGCGTTTCATTTGTATCCTGAACACTTATTCAGAACAGAACAGAACAGAACTGACTGTTTACTTAGACTTATGCTTCATGGGACGTATTCATAAAACGTCTTTACTAAGTAAAGTATCTCTCTTATTATATGATGTAATAACTTAGTGATATCTGAAATACTTCACGTACAATGAATTTTGAAAAAACAACAAATCTTTTATGATAAAAAGACTTCCCGGGGTATACTTTTTCTTCAATTTGACTATGAAAATTTTAGGAAATTGATTCAAGTTAAATGACTTTAAAAAATATGAATACCAGCCCAGTTAAGTGCATATATGAAAAATAATATTCTTGTCACGTGTCTAAACATATACCTATATATATATATATATATATATATATTTCATAATTTATGTAACTAAAAGGCATGCTCTTAAGCTATAAACTACAAATGAATAACAAAATTGTTCCTCTATTAACAAAGGAAATGAAGAAAGACAATTTAACTCGTGCCACAATAAGTTGTATCATATATAATTTTATTACGTTTACTTCTTTAATACACTTGTAAATATTCATGATTTTATTCTTAACAGATAAAGTCAGTTATTTATGAAAATTAAATACAGATAGATTAACATAGAAATAAAGAATTCAAATGTTTGTAAATTGAGATTTTTTTTTCCTGCTCAAACCTGCTGTCCCGATTTTTTGCCAAACTGAAATGAAAATTCAACCTATATTAAAAAAATGTCATCCCTTTGCTTGACTAAGCTGCAAATTGGTCTGATAATGATATTTTAATATATTTATTTTCATATCAAAAACTGCTTACATTTATAGAACTAGACATTCATGATGATGATGATGATGTTGGATGATGATGATGATGGAAGATGATGATGATGATGATGATGATGATGATGATGATGATGATGATGATGATGATGATGATGATGATGATGAGATGATGATGATGATGATGATGATGATGATGATGATGATGATGATGATGATGATGATGATGGAAGATGATGATGATGATGATGATGATGATGATGATGATGATGATGATGATGATGATGATGATGATGATTGTAATATTGGTTTATTTTTTATTCTAAATGTTCTTTAATCTTAAACAATTATATTTTTGTGAAACTTGTATGATCATTTTTACCTTCTTTTGCTTCAGGGGGACCTTAAACAGTTTTTACTGGCCTCACGTGTAGACAACAATGGCAGGCGTAAAATACCGCCTCTTGTTATTCTACAAAAAATTGGGATGTGCAATCAGGTTGCCCTCGGGATGGAACATCTATCAAACAACAGATTCGTTCACAGGGACCTTGCTTCACGTAATGTGCTACTCACTTCTCGTTTAGAGTTGAAAATCTCTCACATGGCGTTGGTTAGAGACATGTACGCTAGTGAATATGTGATAATGAGCAATCAGACGATGCTTCCTCTGCGGTGGTTATCGCCAGAGGCCGCTTTAGAGGCAGACTATTCGACAAAAAGTGACGTTTTTGCCTATGGTGTGTTTTTGTGGGAGGTGCTTCATTTAGCGGACTTGCCCCACAAGAATAAGTCAGATGACGAGTTGTTAAAGGGGATGAGGAATGGGGACGCAAGTCTCGAGTTTTCCGAACACTGTCCTAGTGAAATGGTTGAACTCGCACAACGTTGTATGGCGGAGAGTCCAAAAGACCGTCCAAGTTTTACGGAAATTTGTCACACAGTCTCCGAGCTAGTGCACGTGTACTCACAGCCCCAGTATCAGAACCCTGTGACAGAGCCCGTGGGCTCCGGCTCCATTCCAGCTCTTTCGTCATATGCGGCACATGGTCCACATAGCTCGTACACAACTTAAAAGTGTTCACATGTTTTAAACATGAAAAGTGTATTCATTTAAGGCCAATTAGAACTAACGATTTGGTTTCACAGGCACCGCTGCAATTAATTTTAAGGCAACATGAATCCTTTGTCAAATATAAAATAAATAAAGTACTATTACCCCATAGATCCCATATGAAGCTTATTTGTAACAAAATTTTATTTTTTTGGGTTTCATATCACTTGGTTTAAAGTACATTTAACATTCATAAATGAAAAAAGAGTAATATGGAAAAATAAGCCATAAAATAAGAAAAGTACTGGCACCTTCCTTGATTGCTTATGTGTCTGAGAAACTAAATGTGATTATTCTTAGCCTTATTCACCTAAATTGTGATTATTGCCTTACAGGCAATGTACCGTAACTATGGTAACTGCTGAGTGTTGACTGTCACTTCAACTGCTGATTGTTGACTGTCACTTCAAAGACTTTTTTTTAAATGTACTCCAGTCAGCATTAAGAAAATGTATGACTTTAAAATGTTTAATTGTTAGCCAGTTCATGACATGTTGAATGTTGTCTCATTGTGTTTTTTGAAGGACGATCATACATGTAGGTGTAGAGTTTGCTTCTCCAGAACATCAAGCCCTTGAACGATATTATAATAGAAGCGGTATGCTTAGATAATTCGCTATGTCTAATTGCCAAATTAATACAACATTAAGATGTTAGTACTGAAATAAATGTCTTGTTGTAAATTGGATAAATACATATCAACATTAAGAGAAACATTCGTAATCATAAGTAAAGGTTTTTTTACGACATATTACAAAGCCACACTTAGCATTATGGAGCTGAGATTTAGCAAAATTGGTGTAATTTCGTTCAAGTATTTGATGTTTTTAGATGAACACTGTTTGTTTAAATCCTGTCCATGATTTCCTCGAGAAAATTGTGATCTGTTAACTCTTCTGTGTATCTTCATTTTATTTGCTCATCAAAATTTATAGCCCTTTTATTATAGTTGCAATTTTTGCGGCTGAAACAATCTGATTTTTTTTTAACCAAGGATAATAACGTTTATCTAGATGTATGGATATTTTTGTTGATGATCACTTCATTTCAACTTTATTCTCACATCATTTTCTAGAATTCCCGCTCAGGGCACTAAAAACCTGTCATTAGAGATTATCTTTCGAAAGCCCTTGAACACTCAACATAATTGGAAGATCATCTTTTTAGTTATTCAATTATAATCTATGTTCAGTTTCATAATTGCCACACAACTCTTACGATAATGAAGAAATTGCATAATAACTCTGAATCAATGTTTTTTTGTTGTCTGGGTAGAATGGCAGACACATCTGGATTGTGTTGTCCAGCAGCGAGGTGTTGCAGCAACGTCACACTTTCATTTTCACTCTCTTATTTCGACATTTCTTCTCCAATCTTCACAAAATTTGGCAGCAATGCTTATTGTTATATGATGATTTCATGCAAATCAATATGTAAAACAATAATTCGAAGGAGATCAGTGTTTGTTTACCAGTCAGATCACTATTGTCACTCTGAAGTTATGGCCCTTTAATTGTCAAAATAATGGGCCATTGACATTTACCATGGTCTGGGTATCATGATTTCATCCAAATCAATATGTAAAACAATGACGAGAAGGAAACAGTCAGATCACTCTTCAGTATTTTCACTCCAGAGTTATGGCCCTTTTATTTTCAAAATATGGGTGCTCCCCTCAGGTGTCATGCTTGATTTGCAGTGTTCTAGTTGAAATGAACAAACCATTTTACTCCAACCTTATTATTTCATATTTTTATCGTTTGTAATTTACATCAATATTTTACCTTCTTGGCATTTAATGTCGACATTTTAGTGCTGTTGCATTGACTTTTATAAGATTCTTTTGAATCATATATCAGAACATGAGTATTTCCATTTGTTTTATTTCAGCTCGATGATATTATTACCTTGATTTATTTTTCCACCCTATGTAACGAGAAATATTCATTTATGTTCTCTCGTATGATAACATGTTTATGTTCATTTTTTTTATTTTTCAACTCTGTATTACTAATAATCATGACACTAGTCAAGTCATTTGAAATCCATTTTTAGCTTGTCTGTTGTTTTTTTAAAAAAAAGGCGAGATATATCATAGCCATTTTGTGGTTGTCGGCTTCAAATCTCAACATGAAAAAATTTGAACCTGAGCCATAGTTCAAAATTTGTTTAAGATATTCAAATGAAACTTAGTACACACCTTGCTCTTGACAGTTCACCCATTTATAGCAACTCTCATAACTTTGGTTTAATTATTTATAATGCCCCTTGTCTAATTCAAGAACACAGACAAGCATTTGCGTTCCCTCAGCGGTACTCTTGGTTTCTTGCATCTGAATACATTCATTACTTCATTTATTTTTGCTGCATTTAATTTTGGCCATACCATATCGTTTGCTCATATGTTATGTAATCTACAACCATGTTTCATTATTGGGTCGTCTTTGAAGCATAGTGGACATACAGGGAGTACTATGTCCAGCAACTGTGTTGGCTACATATCTCTTGTTTCGAGTAAAAACTTTACAGTGACTTGTTGTAGACTCTTCAAACTTGGTATATACATTGGTCATGGTCAGTTTATTCTTTTAAGATAGTCAATAATAAGTCAATGGTCAAGAACATGGTGACCAGAGCTAGAAAAATGATAGGCCCTTTGGAAAGGCCACATATGCACGGAAATCTAGTATAATCTATATTGTTAAATAAGCAGTTTTGTACATTTTTGCATTAAGTTTATTTTAATGGTTTAGGAGGAATTTTGTTACTTATTTTTTTTTTATAATGAAATGAGGTTTTAACTTTGATATCAATATCTTCAATATTGCTTTGTTCTGTCATAAAAATGTTTATATGTAAATAGGTATGTACTTGTTAATATAATTATATAATTTTCATTGTTTGTCATTTTATTTATAAAAGATATAAATAATTCTTTCTCAGTTTCTGTATCATGTATTCTGTATGCATTTAATGCTTTGTTGGTGTAAAAAGTCAAATTATTATTTGCTTAAATGATAAAGTTCTATTATCAATGGCAAAAAAGTAGCTTCATTTTTTTTTTGCTTCGAAGATTTGCATATAATTAGCACATGTTCTTAATTCTGAAAATAAGACCAATGTCATGAAAATATAATTGTATGTCATTTTTTTGCAGGAAAGTTGGGAATTCTATTATACCCAATAAAAATAAATCATTTAGTATGCTTGCTTATGTGCTTTGTTATGAAAAAAGTAATGGTGATTTTTGTATAATTCGTAAATTTTTACAAGAGGCCTATGGCATTACTCTAGCAATTTACATGAAATGTAACAAAAAGTCTGGTGAAACCTTATGAAATCATTGATTCTTGTATCATCTTTCTATTCCAGTATCTCAATAACATTTCTATTTGACAGAAGTGAACAATTTATGAATGAAATATAATATTGCAAGACTTGTTCTGATTGTATTGCTTGATGTAAATGTAGAAATCTTTACTGGCAATCTGGGAGAGCAATATTTCCAATATTATTGTCCGAGCTGCAATGTTTAAAATAGATTTGTTTGTGGCTGTATGAATGTATGAAACTTTGGTTTAAACATTTGCCATCGGTCGATCATAGTAAGGTTGCATGTATTACATATGTTCCTGTAATGGGCGATTGTTTTTCATATTGTTTACAATGGATGTTAAAATATTTCGGTGCTTTAATGTTATAATAGTAACTAGCTTGTCAGAAGTAAATTATTTAAAGTGATGTTGTGTTGTTGTTTATACTTGATTATGGACACACTAATTACAATGAATGTCTTCGCTCATGCCTCCACCAAAGGGATAATGAGTAAGGCCTAAAAAACAGAAATTTGTTTCAGGACCTACCTACGAAATAGGCACAGACCCTATCATTTTTATAGTCGGTTTGAAAAAGAAACAAAATTAAATATATATTTTTATATATTTTTTTTTTAAGTCTGTGTTTTAATATGTAGTTTAAAACCTTGAAAGCTTTATACAGAAGATTACTTTAACACCATTCTCCAATGATGTCATTAAGGTTCTGATATAAAGCCTAATACAAAAAAAAGCCTAGCTACCCTACCTGTTTTTGAAAAGGATGTGACCCTAACCAAACCATTATTTTTTTGGCCTTGGATTCACATTTAATCATTTAGGTCTCTGACGAAAACTGCCAAAATTTTCATTAGTCATTAAATGGTCATTTAGTAGCACACGCTGCATATACACGCTGGCTTAGAAAATTTTGCACTCAACACTCATCAGCACCAGGCTGTGCACAGCCTGCAGATTTGATTGTTTATTAGACCAAATATAAACTATAACTTCATGTGACACTTACCGTAAATCGTATCATGCCACCGCCCCCCTCGATAATTACCTACATTGTTTAGCATAAGATTATATTGAGTCGACATACCGTATGTGTTCGTTTGTCTGGGGTTATCATCTGACTAGTAGATCTCAACATTGGTTACTTTACTGTTATGAATATTCGTATCAGGTTGGTTTGTCATCATGTCAATTTATTCAAACACTGATATTATAACTACGATACATGTACATACATAATCATTGTGTGTAAGAAGAAATCAGGAGTACTGTTATGCTATCCTTACGAAAAAAATGTTTTGCGCATGTCCAGTGGTTGAGGCTGACTCATTTTATTTCCCATCTAATATTTTCCCCTGAAGTAGGCAATGTTTTACCCCTCCAGGTTGACATGAGTATATAGAGGCCTTAAAGCAACTGTGCACCAGACTGATGATCAATTTGCAAGAAATTTTTTTTGTTGAAAACTGACATAAACTTGGTATTAATGTGTAACATGCATTGAAACTTACTAACTGAAGTACCACATAGTTAACAATTTATTTAGGTTTAGCAGTTATTTCGTATTTTTCAAATAAAAAAGATTTCTAGGTATGTTTACCTAGTAGAACTCATTCCTTATGCGTGATTGGCTAGTCGGTGTTATCAGGTGATATTACCAAGTTAGGCGTATAGCTTAATTATGTCACCGATTAGAGTAAGCCATCTTTGCTCAGTAGATACGATGCTGGAATGCAATTTTGGTGACACGGGTTCCAACCCGGTCTCTGACACATTTTTTTTTACATTTTGGTACTTTTTTTACAATTATGTTATCAAAGCGTGACACATTCTATTAAATAATTGTCCTGTGACTCATTACAGAAAAAAACACTGTTTTGGTGCCAATCTGGTGTACAGTACCTTTAAGACGCTGGATGATTCCATACTGGAATAATTTTACAAGCCCGGTGAGACCGCCACCCAGAAAATGGACTTGTCGCGATGGGCATTTATTAGTGCATAATAATGCTGTTCTCTTGTTTGGTGTTAAGTGATCAGTGGGTTATAAGAAAATGTCCTTTATTACCCGTTTATAGAAAATATCCTTAATTACTAGACTGCGAACGAAATATATGGCTGCTGTTAACGTCTTAAATTTCAGGGGAGACCAATCTTACAGTGCTGCTGAATATTAATACAAAAGTTATCCATCTTGTTGAAACATGTTGGCCACCAATGATTGAAATAAATTCAAGTAAAATGAAACAGTGAGGTTCTAACATGTCAGTTAAAGGGATTCTCTCAAAGCCTTTCATGTTAATGGTAAAAAAAATTAAAATTGATTGAATTGTTAAAGCTGCACTCTCACAGATTGAACGTTTTGACAACTTTTTTTATTTTTTTGTCTTGGAACGAGCCAATTTTTGCTTTTATATACAAGTGCTGACAAAAAATTAGATCGCAGATTTTTATATTTATGTTCAAAAATTGATGACACACAAGAGGCCCAGTGGTTAAGGCGTTTACTTACGGAGCGGGAGGTCGTGGGTTTGATCCCTGGCCGCGTCATACCGAAAGACGTTAAAAGTTGGTACAAGTAGCTCCCTTGCCTGGCGCACGGCATTTAAAGGGTAGTGCTTGGAAAAGTGGTGTACCCAGTACTGGTTTAACCCAGGAAAGTTGTACCCGTGTATCGGTGCTTTACACAGAGCATGTAAAAGAACCAAGGGGTCTCTTCGAAAAAGAGCTAGGGTATCGCACCCGGACTTCTTTGTATCCCACCACTGTCTCTTCTGCATGCTGTCCCTTCAGAAAAAACTAAGGACCCAGTTGGAAATAAGTGCTTGCACTTTCACTGGTTATCTTTGACCGCAAAGTCTAAAGAAATACATCACAGACTGTACCAGGAGGGTATCACAGACCAGACATTGGCCAACACCTTCTTTCCAAGAAAAGTGAATAACAGGAACCTCTTGCCAACTAGACTGGTATCATCTCGTACGCTGGATGCCTTAAAGGCTTTTTTGATTGAGCAGCCTGCCACCTTATCACCAGTGATACACATTTTTTTATCATTTTTTACTGAAGTTTTAATCATTTTTTTAGAAATTTGATTCGCAACCGTTATGATGTTTCGTTGAGCTAAGTATGCTCTATTAAGAGCCCAGCTCAGTATATAATGAAGAAGAAGACCATTCTGTGAAAAATTGTTGTCATGGGGAAACAAATAGCATTTTAGAGCAGTTAACCCAGACCTGTAGTTTTTTACTAGTGTAATAAATGAGTGTACTGTAACCGTCTCCTCTCGTATAAGTTACGTCCCTTTCCGCGCCATATGTCACGTAGTAATATTAATAATTTGCAAAGCTGTTTTTCACCAGTATTATGGATGTTCAGGTATGGAATGCGTTTGAATTAAATAGAAGTATTTCTGTGGGAGATATACAACGTCACAGTTATCACGAAATCACTCAAACTTCTCGTATGTAGCTCGTAAATTCGATAACTGATCAGTTTTCGGATTATATCGATTTCGGACATATTCGAAGAATTAATTAAAAACAACAAAAAAACAACTCTTAAAAAAATATATCTACACCTGATGTAATGCACGATATTGAAAATTTACACTAGTACTTTTATATTCTTGAAATATAATGCAGACAACAACACAGCAAAGCAAATCAACCCCATTGTCTTGGAAACAACTAAATTTATGGTGGCAGAGAGCTTTACATGTATGCGAGTGTCTCTAACGCTGCATAATTAAGCCCACACCTGACACATTTTTACTTTAGCGATAAAAATTCACTGTCTATATAGTTTCTGCATTAACTTTCACATCCTTGCATTGCTCATGCTGATCATTTACAAATGTACATATACTGTACTAGTTATTACGGACCTATTTGACTCAGTGATAGTAGCCAGGAGTCTTTTACAACCTTTAAAATAAGTAGATGGTGAATGCAGCGCAAGAATTATATTATGATGAGAATTGTCCTAAGTCATGATTTTCAAAACATCAGCTACATTTACCTTTACAAAGTTCAAATGGATTGACACCAAAATAATGTCAACAAGAAATAAATGAAAATATATTATTACACATAAAATCATTCCATTCTTGTTTTAAATTTGTAGGTTAACAAATCAAATCATGCAGATGTTTGTCATACTTTCAGGGCACCATCAGTTAGAATGATGGCATCTCAGTCTCCACCTCGCCTTCCACCCTTGTCATTGCCTGAGGCCTTGAGCCCTCAGAGTGATTCAAACTCCAGCAGCACTGGAACGCCCCATCCAGGTTCTACTCCAGGGGTGGGGGAGTTGGTCATTACCTCACCGTCTTCGATCAATCAAGCCCTGAACAGCCCTGAGGGGATTACCTGCTTTGGCAATGAGCGGCTGTTTCTGCTGGAACAGGCTAAACTGTGCAACAACAAGAAGTTGAGTGATGTCACTCTGGTCGTTGGCGGAATCAAATATTACGCTCACAAAATAGTCCTGGTGATGGCAAGTGAGGTGTTTGAAAGTATGCTTACTGGAGAATGGAGTGATTCAGGCAAAAAGGTGAATTTCTATAAGAAGCTTTAGTTAAATCTTATTCATTATTGCTGTAATTTCAGTTTTCCTTTAATGCCTTAAGATTGTCTCAGAAAACCATTTTACTTTTTAAGAGGATTTAGCACTTTGATTGATGAAAAAGTTAAAAGTTAACAATAGTGTATTGTGTCAGAATTTCAGTTAAAGATGTTTTTTTGCTTATGTTAAATGTCAAATTTAACAATAAGTGTTTATATGCAGAAATAATCTGGCATTGTGGTATTAATGATTCCTTGTTCCCTACACAGGAGCTAGAGCTTATTGAAGAGCCAATATGTGTTGGCGTGTTTTCCCGGTTCCTACAGTTTCTATACGGCTGCAGTATTCGCCTCAACATGGAGAACTCCCTCCCAATCTTTGTCCTCGCTGACAAGTACGATGTAAAGGACCTTCAGGTGGTGTGCACAAATTTTGCTTGCACATACATCATCCCAAAGTTACAGCTGAAGGATGTGTTCCATGTGTGGTTCCAATACGCCACCAAGTGCATGCACAGGATACTTGTGCTGGCATGTATTAAGGCCATGGCAGAAAAGATGGATGAAATCATTGGTAAGGCCACACTGTTTAATTTTAATGTTTATCAACAGTGTTATTTTTTGAAATCTAGTTACCGTAAGGCTGAACAAGCAAAGCGTTTATAAATAAGCAATAACTCACTGATCCATTTGTGATATATTATAAAGGAAATACATAGGTACTATTTTAATACACACAAACAAGTGCAATCTTCAATTACATGATGATATACAAATAAAGAAATAAATCATCAGAAACTAAAGGTTTAATATTTACCAATTGTGTAGTTACGGCTTTAAATACCCAAATGGGCATATGACATTATTTTTACTTATGTGTATGAAGAATTTTTTTTTTCCTTTAATAACGACATCAAAACTTAGTAACTTACAAAATCTTTGCTTAAGCTGCACATTTTACTCAATATTCAAACATTTTGCCAAAGAGACTGCATTACTCTTTAGTGTGCTAGTTACAAATTGATTTCAACATTAACCTTCATTCAGCATTTTGTTATTTAATTTTACAAGTCATAGAATTTGAGGCATAAGATAAACATCTAACCATTAAGAATATTTGTCTTAAACATAACACACTATTTTCAACAATGTAATCATACGGTAGATTAATTCATGCAAAAAGAATATTGTACATGTGTATGGTTGAAAAACTTGAATCACTGTGAAAAGTTCTTGCCTACAGGTTCGTTGGACTGGGAACAAGAGTGGACCGGGCTGGACAAATATCAGCTGATAGAGTTCCTTGACAGCTCTGACCTCAAGGTCAAGGATGAGTTTGACCTTTGGAAGGGAACCGTCAAGTGGCTCACCCACCCGGGAAACACTGAGAGGGTAGATAATCTGGAAAAAAACCTTCGCGATGTCCTCCCTTACATAAGATTTCCCATGCTGACTGCGGAGCAGATATACGAGGTAGAGAATTGCAAGCTGGCTCAGAATTTCCCAAGCTTACTGCAGAAGTACCTGATGTCAGCTTACAAATACCACGCTCTACCGCTATCCATGAGAGCGTGCGTCAGAGAGTTCAATGGGGCCAGCTTCCTACTGCGGAACTACAGTGATCTTCGCTGGGATTGTCGGTTCAAGGTCCAGAATTATTCCCAGTGTAGCAAAGGAGAGGAGAAGGGTATCAGATTTTCCACCCGAGCTTCGTCCTATCCCTCTCAAACTTGGGATTGGGAACTCAAGATATACCCCAAGGGTATCTCGTCAACCTCCGACGATTTCAAGGTCGTCTTATACTCGAATCTCATCCTTGATCAACCGAGGCCCATGGAATATTTGCTCTCACTTGTCTCGAAGGATGAGGTGATCCATTCAGTGTGTGGGAAGAAGAATTTCTCGAAGACTCGATACATGATTGACACAGAACTGGATAAGAAGGTCTCACTGGCAGATTTGGCCCAGTCAGACTCTCCGTTACTTGTTGACGACTGTCTCATACTGCAGATTACTCTCAAGCCCGCTGAATAGATACATGTAAGGGCTTAGCCATTGAACACCATAGAATCTAATTTCTTAGTTAATGGTTCATTGAATTTTTAAAATTCATGGTATAGGATATTTATCAAGGATTAAGAATTTCCAAGAATATATGTATTGTGCTTGTAGATATTTTTCAACATATAGGTTTCTCACTATTTGGACTTGTATGATTAACTTGTCTTGTAAGGGACCTAAGGGTCCTACATCATGAACCTGCATTAGCGAAGTACTATAATAAGTTAATAACTACACATCTTTAAAGAGACTTGCTGTTAATAACTACACATCTTTAAATAGACTTGATGTTAATAACTACACATCTTTAAAGAGACTTGCTCTTGCTTTATAGTGTTGGACATTGAAAAAAAGTTTTGGCTTAAATCTAATATGAGGTCTTTTTTTTCAATTATTTTTGTTTTGGCCAATTTCAGGAGTCTTTAAATAGGTGATGCCATAACTGGATCAGCTGAACAGGAAATTGAATATTTCGCTAGATTTAAAATTTGGGGCATATGATAGATTTTTAAAAATAAACAATTGCAAAATTTAAACAATATAAGTATCTTTCATGGCCGATAGTGTAAGATAGGTTCATCCCAACCCTCAAGAAGGGTGTTTTGCGGAAACTAAGTAAACCTCGTTTCTGCAAAACACCCTATGCTTGCGTCGGAATGAACCTTTCTTATACTCTCGGCCATGGAAGATACTTAAAATCTTAATTGTTGTTTTGTGTATGGTAGCAGAGTTACAACAGATGTTGTTTTACATGTTGTTTATACCATGTTAAGTGTTCAGTCATTTGCGCTTGAAATGTAAAAGACAATCACATCCTTTAAGTGTTGTTGTTTGGGCATTTACAGTTGTTAAGTCTTTCATCTCCACATTCTCATGTTTGTCTGTTGTTGTTTTTGTAGAAAATAGATAGAACAATTGTAATAGACTTGGTGTTGTTGTGGTCAGCATTGTTGGTGTTGTGGTCAGCATTGTTGGTGTTGTTGTGGTTAAAAAACTTGAACCTTGGCCGTTACTCTGCAATACAAGATATTCCAATGAAACTTGGTACACCTATTTGAGGGGACAATACCCATATTTATAGCAAGGCCCATAACTCTGACTGCAATAGTCAAGTTGTGCCCCTTGTTTGAGCGAAATCAACAGACTGGTGTTGGTGTTCACATCGCAATGTTCTTGTTGTTTTCTTTGCTTTTTTTCATTGTATTTTTGAAACTACCGGTAGTATTATTTGGAGAAGATTATAAGAATACTTTGTTTATTGATTTTAAAATTATTTAGAAAATGTCTACTTAGTATGTATAAACTTTTGTTTTTATAATGATCTGACTGGTGTTATATTATTTACTTTTGTTTAAATTGCATAAACATTCAACATTTACACAAGTATGATGGCTTGCATGATTTTTATTGAATTTGTTGCAAGGTGATTTACAAGAGATACAATGGTTGTGCTTTTAAACATTCCAATTCCATTTCTGTTCTTGATTGTTGATGTTGAAATGTAGAGTATTATTACATAGTTATAAAGTATGAGTTTATAGTCTTACATTTATGAATAATGGGACCATTTATGATCTTATCAAAGTATGTATCATACAAAATAATGGTGCCATTTAATCAATTCCTGTATCATACGGAATAATGGAGCCATTTTATCAATACCCCTATCATACATATACATAATAATGGGGCCATCTGATCAATGCCAGTATCATACAGGGTCATCTCATCAACATTTGTATCATACCGAATGATGAGGCCATCTGATCTATGCCCGTATCATACGGAATAATGGGTCATCTAATCAATGCATGTATCATACGGAATAATGGGCCATCTGATCAATGCATGTATCATATGGAATAATGGGGCCATCTGATCAATGCATGTATCATACGGAATAATGGGGCCATCTGATCAATGCATGTATCATACGGAATAATGGGGCCATCTAATCAATGCATGTATCATACGGAATAATGGGCCATCTGATCAATGCCCGTATCTTACAAAATAATGGGGCCATCTGATCAATGCATGTATCATTCAAAATAATGGGGCCATCTGATCAATGCATGTATCATACGGAATAATGAGGGCCATCTGATCAATGCATGTATCATACGGAATGATGGGGCCATCTGATCAATGCCTGTATCATACAGAATAAGGGGGCCATCTTATCAATGCATGTATCATACGGAATAATGGGGCCATCTGATCAATGCATGTATCATACGGAATGATGGTACCATTTTATCAATGCATGTATCATTAGGAATAATGGGGCCATTTTATCAATGCCCGTATCATATGGAATAGTGGAGCCATTTTATAAATGCATGTTGCATACAATATCTCTATTTCATATTAAGTTGAATTTATACTTTGTAATAAATATAATATCTTTATTGAAACTGTGAGCTTGATTGGTCAGTTTAGGCTTAACTTCATTGGTCAGTTCAGGCAAAGTGTATTTGATTTTGCAAGTAAAACATTCAATTTGATTGGTTACACTCAAAAATTATTTAGCTGAACTTGTTCTTACAGTATGGTGATGGATGGTCTTGTTGTTTTTCACATGCTGCAAAATGGTGCTTTGGGTGTGGTATTATTATCTATTGTGTGAAAATGTTTTTTTGCTTATATGTTATGGGTTTTACCAACAGCAGTTTAACAAAACTTATATAGATCTGGACATGGAGGCCATGCTTGTGAATGGTATAACGTGTGTTCGATACTTTTTAACCAGGTATAATGTGTGTTCGATACTTTTTAACCAGGTTTTCAACGAAAACCGGGTTATTAGAATGAGGTTGTCGTTGGGCGGGCGGGCGGGCGTCAAACATTGGTTTCTGTTCAATAAATTTAGTTAGCATTGATACATATTGAAGAAACTTGGTGTGTAGGTAGCTTATGTGAAGAGCTAGCTTGGGATTGCTTTTGAGGGGGGTGGGGCTAAGGTCAATTTCACTGTTACTAAAAATAGAAAAATGGTTTCTGCCCAATAACTTTAGTTAGCATTGATAGATATTGACGAAACTTGGTGTGTAAGTTGCTTATGTGAAGAGCTAGCTTGGGATTGCTTTTAAGTGGGGAGGGGCTAAGGTCAAGGTCACTATTACTTAAAATATAAAAATGGTCAAGGTCACTGTAACTTAAAATAGAAAAATGGTTTCTGCCCAATAACTTTAGTTAGCATTGACAGATATTGATGAAACTTAGTGTGAAGATAGCTTATGCGAAGAGCTAGCTTGGGATTGCTTTTGAGGGGGGTGGGGCTAAGGTCAAGGTCGCCTGTTACTAAAAATAGAAAAATGGTTTCTGCCCAATAACTTTAGTTAGGATTGATAGATATTGACGAAAGTTGGTGTGTCGGTAGCTTATGTGAAGAGCTAGCTTGGGATTGCTATTGAGGGGGGAGGGGCTAAGGTCAAGGTCACTGTTACTTAAAATAGAAAAATGGTTTCTGCCCAATAACTTTAGTTAGCATTGACCGATATTGATGAAACTTGGTGTGTAAGTTGCTTATGTGAAGAGCTAGCTTGGGATTGCTTTTGAGTGGGGAGAGGCTAAGGTCAAGGTCACTATTACTTAAAATAGAAAAATGGTCAAGGTCACTGTTACTTAAAATAGAAAAATGGTTTCTGCCCAATAACTTTAGTTAGCATTGACCGATATTGATGAAACTTGGTGTGTACATGTAGGTAGCTTATGTACAGAGCTAGCTTGGGAATGCTTTTAAGGGGGGTGGGGCTAAGGTCAAGGTTGCCTGTTACTAAAAATAGAAAAATGGTTTCTGCCCAATAACATAAGTTAGCATTGATAGATATTGGTGAAACTTAGTGTGTAGGTAGCTTATGTGAAGAGCTAGCTTGGAATTGCTTTTGAGTGGGGAGGGGCTAAGGTCAAGGTCACTATTACTAAACATAGAAAAATGGTTTCCGCCCAATAACTTTAGTTAGGATTGACAGATATTGATGAAACTTGGTGTGTAGGTAGCATGTGAAGAGCTAGCTTCGGATTGCTTTTGAGTGGGGAGGGGCTACGGTCAATGTCACTGTTACTTGAAATAGACAAATGTTTTTTGCCAAATAACTTTTGATAGCATTGATAGATATTGATTAAACTTGGTGTGTGGGTAGCTTATGTAAAGAGCTAGCTTGGGATTGCTTTTGGGGGGAGCGTCTCTTTTCGATAAAAGTAAAGATAAAGTCATACAACAAATTAATTGGCTATAATTTCTGATTGCCCATAACAAAAACCTGGTTTCGTCGCATTGCGGCGCTTCTAGTTTGCATTTATTGTTGGAGAATCTGTTTTTCAAAGTAAAACATTCATATTATCACAGCCTTGTAGTCAACATTGAAGTCGGGCACTTCCTAGCTGCCTATGTGCCAGTACGCGGCTGAATCTAAAAAAATCTGAGTGATTGTCCTTGGACGTCCGAAAAAAATGCAAAAATATCAAAGTTGGCCATATCTCAGAGGAGCATAAAGATATTCACAAGGAACTTTTTACACATGCTACCAATGACAATTCACATGTTAGCAAGGCCCATAACTCTAGTTTTATTTGATTAAATAACTTATGCCCCTTGATCATCTGAAAATGTTGTGAACTTTTTTTGGCTATATTTAAAAAGTGGTTCAACCCATTTACATGAAACCAATGTAAATATGCATATGTGAAGCAAAGCCACATAACTTGGCCTTTATAATTGTTGAGTTATGCCCCTTTATTGACCTAAAACAGACTAGTATTGGCACCTGCTTGCAGTGTTTTGTTGTTAATTCAAGTAAAACTGTAGAGAATGCTTACAACATTACAATTTTGTTAAATTTTCTTTATTATTACTATATTGCAAGACTTTAAAGTAACTCGCTCATGGTTTGTAAAATGCACATTTTTTTTTAATTACAATATAAAGTGTGGCAAATTATAAAGAGTGTTAAAACAAAAATACCAAAAGCTGGAACCCTTAATATTTTCTTGACTTTACTGGCGTGGGTTTGAACCCCACCAACTCCAAAATACTTTTTTATGCTATAACTGTATTTTTATCTGCAATTTCGATATCATAGAGAAAAATAATAAAATAAGTGTTTTCTGATGCATTACATGGAAAACTAATTTTTAGTCCAAAAACATGAGGGATTCACTTTAAGTTATTGTCTTTTGTTAAGATTTTTTTATTGGTATTGTATTCAGAAACTATTTTGATGATTTCAATACTGATAAGGTTAAAGTTTGGTTATTTATCTTGTTATCTTGGGACAATTTTTGTGTTTTCACAGATCCTTTAGTGCAATATCGATATTTGTCTACAAAATATGTGACTGTCTCTTTGAATAAATGGTGATACATGTGAACCGAAATTTGTTAAGTTCCTTTTATTCCCTAAAGTTAAAGGGAGTCTCCCTTGAATTGTCTATCAGCAACTTTGAAGAAAAATGTTTTCCTATTTTATCCAATATTGCAAATTGATTACCACAGTTAACAAAATCTAATGCTCAGGGCTGTACCTAAGAGATTTTCAGTGAGGTACTAACATAGGAGGGGGTCACACCTAGGACTGTTGTTTAACTGTGCAGTTTAACAGTGCAGTCTATCACAGGAGGGGGTCACACCTAGGACTGTTGTTTAACAGTGCAGTGCTATCACAGGAGAAGGTCACACCTAGGACTGTTGTTTAACTGTGCAGTTTAACAGTGCAGTCTATCACAGGAGGGGGTCACACCTAGGACTGTTGTTTAACAGTGCAGTGCTATCACGGGAGATGGTCACACCTAGGACTGTTGTTTAACAGTGCAGTTTAACAGTGCAGTCTATCACAGGAGGAGGTCACACCTAGGACTGTTACAATGCAGTCCTATCACAGGAGGGGGTCACACCTAGGACTGTTGTTTAACAGTGCAGTGCTATCACGGGAGAAGGTCAACTATCACGGGAGGGGGTCACACCTAGGACTGTTGTTTAACAGTGTGGTCCTATCACGGGAGGGGGTCACACCTAGGACTGTTGTTTAACAGTGCGGTCCTATCACGGGAGGGGGGTCACACCTAGGACTGTTGTTTAACAGTGCGGTCCTATCACGTGAGGGGGTCACACCTAGGACTGTTGTATAACAGTGCAGTCCTATCACGGGAGGGGGTCACACCTAGGACTGTTGTTTAACAGTGCAGTCCTATCACGGGAGGGGGTCACACCTAGGACTGTTGTTTAACAGTGCGGTCCTATCACGGGAGGGGGGTCACACCTAGGACTGTTGTTTAACAGTGCGGTCCTATCACGGGAGGGGGTCACACCTAGGACTGTTGTTTAACAGTGTGGTCCTATCACGAGAGGGGGTCACACCTAGGACTGTTGTTTAACAGTGCAGTCCTATCACAGGAGGGGGGTCACACCTAGGACTGTTGTTTAACAGTGCGGTCCTATCACGGGAGGGGGTCGCAACTAGGACTGCTGTTTAACAGTGCAGTCCTATCACGGGAGGGGGTCACACCTAGGACTGTTGTTTAACAGTGCAGTACTATCACGGGAGGGGGTCACACCTAGGACTGTTGTTTAACAGTGCAGTCCTATCACAATCATGAGGGGGTAACACCTAGGACTGTTGTTTAACAGTGCGGTCCTATCACGGGAGGGGGTCACACCTAGGACTGTTGTTTAACAGTGCAGTACTATCACGGGAGGGGGTCACACCTAGGACTGTTGTTTAACAGTGCAGTCCTATCACAGGAGGGGGGTCACACCTAGGACTGTTGTTTAACAGTGCGGTCCTATCACGGGAGGGGGTCACACCTAGGACTGTTGTTTAACAGTGCGGTCCTATCACGGGAGGGGGTCACACCTAGGACTGTTGTTTAACAGTGCGGTACTATCACGGGAGGGGGTCACACCTAGGACTGTTGTTTAACAGTGCAGTACTATCACGGGAGGGGGTCACACCTAGGACTGTTGTTTAACAGTGCAGTACTATCACGGGAGGGGGTCACACCTAGGACTGTTGTTTAACAGTGCAGTACTATCACGGGAGGGGGTCACACCTAGGACTGTTGTTTAACAGTGCGGTCCTATCACGGGAGGGGGTCACACCTAGGACTGTTGTTTAACAGTGCAGTACTATCACGGGAGGGGGTCACACCTAGGAATGTTGTTTAACAGTGCAGTACTATCACGGGAGGGGGTCACACCTAGGACTGTTGTTTAACAGTGCGGTCCTATCACGGGAGGGGGTCACACCTAGGACTGTTGTTTAACAGTGCAGTACTATCACGGGAGGGGGTCACACCTAGGACTGTTGTTTAACAGTGCGGTCCTATCACGGGAGGGGGTCACACCTAGGACTGTTGTTTAACAGTGCAGTACTATCACGGGAGGGGGTCACACCTAGGACTGTTGTTTAACAGTGCAGTACTATCACGGGAGGGGGTCACACCTAGGACTGTTGTTTAACAGTGCAGTACTATCACATGAGGGGGTAACACCTAGGACTGTTGTTTAACAGTGCAGTACTATCACGGGAGGGGGTCACACCTAGGACTGTTGTTTAACAGTGCAGTACTATCACGAGAGGGGGTCACACCTAGGACTGTTGTTTAACAGTGCAGTCCTATCACGGGAGGGGGTCACACCTAGGACTGTTGTTTAACAGTGCAGTACTATCACGGGAGGGGGTCACACCTAGGACTGTTGTTTAACAGTGCGGTCCTATCACGGGAGGGGGGTCACACCTAGGACTGTTGTTTAACAGTGCAGTACTATCACGGGAGGGGGTCACACCTAGGACTGTTGTATAACAGTGCGGTCCTATCACGGGAGGGGGTCACACCTAGGACTGTTGTTTAACAGTGCAGTACTATCACGGGAGGGGGTCACACCTAGGACTGTTGTTTAACAGTGCGGTCCTATCACGGGAGGGGGTCACACCTAGGACTGTTGTTTAACAGTGCAGTACTATCACGGGAGGGGGTCACACCTAGGACTGTTGTTTAACAGTGCAGTACTATCACGGGAGGGGGTCACACCTAGGACTGTTGTTTAACAGTGCAGTACTATCACATGAGGGGGTAACACCTAGGACTGTTGTTTAACAGTGCAGTACTATCACGGGAGGGGGTCACACCTAGGACTGTTGTTTAACAGTGCAGTACTATCACGAGAGGGGGTCACACCTAGGACTGTTGTTTAACAGTGCAGTCCTATCACGGGAGGGGGTCACACCTAGGACTGTTGTTTAACAGTGCAGTACTATCACGGGAGGGGGTCACACCTAGGACTGTTGTATAACAGTGCAGTACTATCACGGGAGGGGGGTCACACCTAGGACTGTTGTTTAACAGTGCAGTACTATCACGGGAGGGGGTCACACCTAGGACTGTTGTTTAACAGTGCAGTACTATCACATGAGGGGGTAACACCTAGGACTGTTGTTTAACAGTGCAGAACCATCCTTATAGTGGTCGCACCTAGGAGATTTTCAACAATGCAGTACTATCATAGGAGTGGTCGCATCATGGGAGAGATCATAGGAGTGGTCGCATCTTGGAGAGGTTTTGAACAGTGCAGTTCTATCAGGAGTGGTCGCATCTTTGAGAGGTTTTGAACAGTGCAGTACTATCATATGAGTGGTCGCATCATGGGAGAGATCATAGGAGTGGTCGCATCTTGGAGAGGTTTTGAACAGTGCAGTTCTATCATAGGAGTGGTCGCATTATGGGAGAGATCATAGGAGTGGTCACATTATGGGAGAGATCATAGGAGTGGTCGCATCTTGGAGAGGTTTTGAACAATGCAGTACTATCATAGGAGTGGTCGCATCATGGGAGAGATCATAGGAGTGGTCGCATCATGGGAGAGATCATAGGAGTGGTCGCATCATGGGAGAGATCATAGGAGTGGTTGCATCATGGGAGAAATCATAGGAGTGGTCGCATCATGGGAGAGATCATAGGAGTGGTCGCATCATGGGAGAGATCATAGGAGTGGTTGCATCTTGGAGAGGTTTTGAACAGTGCAGTACTATTATAGGAGTGGTCGCATCATGGGAGAGATCATATGAGTGGTCGCATCATGGGAGAGATCATAGGAGTGGTCGCATCATGGGAGAGATCATAGGAGTGGTTGCATCATGGGAGAGATCATAGGAGTGGTCGCATCATGGGAGAGATCATAGGAGTGGTCGCATCATGGGAGAGATCATAGGAGTGGTCGCATCATGAGAGAGATCATAGGAGTGGTTGCATCATGGGAGAGATCTTAGGAGTGGTAGCATCATGGGAGAGATCATAGGTCGCAACTAGGAGAGGTTTTCAACACTGCAGAACTATCATAAGAGTGATCGCATCATGGAGGAATTTTCAGCAGTGCAGTTCATCATAGGAGTGGTCGCATCATGGAGAGGTTTTCAACGGTGAAGTACTATCGAAGGAGTGGTCGCATCATGAAGTGGTTTTCAACAGTGCAGTACTATCATAGGAGTGGTCGCACCTAGGCGAGATTTCTCAACAGTGCAGTACTATCATAAGAGTGGTCGCATCATGGAGTGATTTTCAACAGTGCAGTACTATCATAGGAGTGGTCGCATCATGGGGTGGTTCTCATTAGCGCAGTACTTTTTTAGGAGTGGTCGCACCTAGGAGAGATTTTTAACAGCGCAGTACTTCCCAAGGAGTGGTCGCATCATGGAGTGGTTTTCAACAGTGCAGTACTATCCAATGAGTGGTCGCATCATGGAGAGGTATTCAACAGTGCAGTACTATCCAATGAGTGGTCGCATCATGGAGAGGTATTCAACAGTGCAGTACTATCCAAGGAGTGGTCGCATCATGGAGAGGTATTCAACAGTGCAGTACTATCCAATGAGTGGTCGCATCATGGAGAGGTATTCAACAGTGCAGTACTATCCAATGAGTGGTCGCATCATGGAGAGGTATTCAACAGTGCAGTACTATCCAATGAGTGGTCGCATCATGGAGAGGTATTCAACAGTGCAGTACTATCCAAGGAGTGGTCGCATCATGGAGAGGTATTCAACAGTGCAGTACTATCCAATGAGTGGTCGCATCATGGAGAGGTATTCAACAGTGCAGTACTATCCAAGGAGTGGTCGCATCATGGAGAGGTATTCAACAGTGCAGTACTATCCAATGAGTGGTCGCATCATGGAGAGGTATTCAACAGTGCAGTACTATTTTAGGAGTGGTCGCACCTAGGAGAGGTTCTCAACAGTGCAGTACTATCCAATGAGTGGTCGCATCATGGAGAGGTATCTAACAATGCAGTACTATCATAGGAGTGGTCGCATCATGGAGTGTTTCTCAACAGTGCAGTACTATTTTAGAAGTGGGCACACATAGGAGCAAATTTTAACGTAGCACTGCTATCCTAGGAGAGGTCACACCTAGGTGAGATTTGTAATAGTACAGTACAATTGTAGAAGATGATTCATTCCTAGGAGGGATTTTCATCAAAGCAAAACTACTTATGTACATATCTATTAGGTACAAAACGCTCCATGGTTTCTTCATGAAACATACCTGATATGACCATTTTATAAGGATAAACATTAAACTGAAAGTATTCATAGTGCATTGCGATGGCTCACAAAATGTAAGGTGGACTCTCTCAATTTAAATACAATGACGTCACATTACATTTTCATACATGCAATATCATCAAGTTGGGAAATGTCACCCGGAATTTCAATCAAACCCGTCGTCTCCCATGTTTTATATTTTTTGTGATTTAGAAATAGGTATACTCTACTACTTTGTCCAAAGTTTGTATGTACCGTATAAGCTCAGCTCATTGCATTTCATTTAAAAAAAAATTAGCTGTGGAGAAATTAATGAAAATTGCATGAAACCTCCGAGAGTTAGAGCATATATTAGAAATAAATCCCATTGTCTAATGTCAAAATTCTCTGTTTCCCGAAACAAAATTCCCTGAGGAGGTAGTCTAAAATAATAGATGTTGTACGGGATTTGCCATATCAAAAGTCGTAAAAAAAATCCGTAAACGTACAATTATTTGGACTACCTGAGGAGGTAGCCAGCAGTATGGAAAGTATGTAATTGCTGTTAAGAATGCCTTGTCACGCTTGTAATCAACTTAACTGATATGATCCGAGCCTTTAAAGGAATTGCTTGATACTACAAAATAGAAAAAGCAACAACATTGATTTCATACAATAATTTAAAAGATGTACTAATTAGACAAGGGATAAGGAATTTTCATTTGAGATTTATTATTTCAAGCAATACACTTTGGACGCAAAGTTATACAAAAATCAAACCTATCCAACATTTAAAAATATCAAAGCATACAATGCTTAGAAACATATTTTGTTACAAATTTCTTCAAGGATAATATTTCGATATATATATATATATATATATATATATATATATATATATATATATATATATATATATATATATATATATATATGTGTGTGTGTGTGTGTGTGTGTGTGTGTGTGTGACTACTGCTATAGCAGGTTCCTACCCTACCTAAATACAAAACTCATTTAACAAAACTCCGAGCTGACCATTGCTTTAAGCATGTTTTTAGTAAATTCCCAGCTGACCAGTACTTAAGGCATGTCATTTTAGTAATTTCTCAGATGACCAGTGCTTAAAAGATGTTATTTTAGTAAATTACAAACTGACCATTGCTTAAAGCATATTATTTTAGTAAATTCACAGCTTACCATTGCTTTACGGTATGCCACTTTCTTAAATTCCCAGCTGACCATTGCTTAAAGCAAATTATTTTAGAACATTGCCAGCTGACCATTGTTTAAAGCATGTTATTATAATAATTTTTCAGCTCACCATTGCTTTAAAGCATGCGATTTTAGTGAGTTCCCAGCTAACCATTGCTTTTCTGAGCTGATTTTGTACTAGCCTCATCATATGCCAAACACAAGCATTTTTTGTTGGACATATCCTCATGGACATCTTGTAAAGTTTCCAGGCTATATCTGACCTATTGTCCATCTCATAGCAGTGGCTTAGGATGTTGATTGCAGTTTCAGGATGTACTCCATCCTCTTCATAGATCCGTACATACAACACGAGATTCTGTAGCGCTACCTGCTTTTGATTGTGGGCGTTAATCTGTCTGTATGTAAGGTATTGCAAGTAATAGAGAAATGGGATAGCATCGATCACTGCTAAATCCATCCACCAATCAAGTATTGGATGCCCGCCTTGTAGGTACTCAGGGCCTGTTGTACGAAACATTTCATAAACAAGATGGCTTGGGACACAGTGTTGTTCATGTAAATTAAAACTAACACACAGGGCTGTGCTGGTTCTTAGCAATTCCAAGTTGGAAGTGTGAATTGCTTTTGCTGAAAACTCTTCTCCGTTTTTCATAAGCTGACGTGTCCAGCAGCAGCAATATTGCCACATACTAGTGTTACCATTCTTAAGTGCTTCACACACCGCCAAAAGTCTCGCAGCAGATTCAAACTCACCACTACAGTAAAGCGCAGAAGCAAATTTGAGCTTCATGGATAACATGTCTGCCTGCATAGAGCAACTATACATATCCAGATGTTCTGAGGCCAAGCCCTGACCAAAGCTGATGGAATATGAGTACAGATGCGGTTTCTTTTTCTTGCGAGTCTCCTGTGTCTTCAAGATAATAGCAGTTCTGCATGAAAGAACACAGCTTATAGATTGCTTCAAACAAAGTTGAATTCTTAACATTGTTCAGAATGTTCATATAGCCTTTTACAACTGTATAACAATATTCAATAAACATATCTCTTGCAATACTAGAAAGATTTTCCTGGGCAGTTGAAATCAAATACTGAAAGTCGGAATAAAATCTTGTTATTCTCCGACCTAAATCATCTATAGAAATGTAAAAGATGCAGTTCAAATTGTTGACAATCATATCAGTAATTATTCCCGACAGTTTCATTAAATGGGACTTGGAAAGTTTTCCAGTGAACAAATTTACATCTGAAATAAAGTAATGAGGCATGTAAAAGATTCTTGCCCATCTAAGGAGAGTCTCTAAACACATAATAACACACATGACAATGTTTGTGTCAGTCCAGATGTCTGCGTTATAGTTTTCAACAGTAAACAAAAGAGCAGTTTTTAAGTGGAAAGAGCTAAGTCGATCACCTAGGAGTGGTTCAATAAAACACTTTATTAGAATTTTGAGGAGTACGTACACTTTGATTTGTAGTGGATTTAAATCGAACATCAAAATTCTTTGCATCTGTGAAGTTGAAAAACGCCATTCTAGCTTGGGATTTGAACTAGAAGGAAAGCCCTGTGGAATTACACATGTTTCACAGTTTCCAATCTTTTGGATGGTCTCTGGAAACGGCCAGTGACCAGGCCGAGGCCGTCGTGACATATATTTACATTCTTCGGGTAACTTTAAACATGGAAATTTGCCAACAATGTCAACATTGTAAAACCAACTTCTCGAAGGCCCATCTATCAACACATTTGTGCTGACTTCTTTGAATTTCGTATCAATAGCGTCATGCGTCATTAGAATTCTGCCTTGTTGATCTTGTACGTCTTCGGAAGTAACTGCAACCTCAGCAGGCAGAGCTACATCTGTTCTCAGCCGTTGTAACCAGCAGTGTTGCGGAGCTGTGTTCTCATTTCTAACCATCAAAAGATTTTTCTTCCTTGGACAAAACTCACTAACACTTCCAATCACAACGTACGAATCAAATTTGATATTCATGTCCAAATCTGAGCTCAATCCGATAGTTGTTGTTCCTTCAACCTGACTACCTACAAAGGTTATTTCATCATCAAAGTTATCAAAGCCGTATCCAATAGTCAGCATGTTTTCAGTAGACATGAAAGTTCTCCTCCTTCTTCTGATCACGGTCTTTGTCACCCCAATGTCATCTAACACACTAGAAAGTCTCAATGACATCATCTTCTGCCATTCCGAATCACACTCCATTTTGAATATTCAAAACTCTTTAAATGAAATACCAAGTCTTGTCCACTTATACTAAGTGAACAAAAGCAGAAATATAGTTAGTGAAACAAGTATTTATCACAATTTAATACACACAAGAGCAAATCTTATCCCGTTACTAGTGTAAAAATTTATACATATATCGGAAGAACAAGCAGTGTACACACATCAATAATAGCCTAAATGTAAACCAGTGAAACTGGTAAACAATTACCTAGCACATATTTTCGCTGTGATTATTTATAACCAGAGTAGCTACATTGCACATTGGATTTTATATCATATTTTATGAAATGCATGGCTTAAACTACCTCTTTAATTGCTGCGTTTCATACTTCTCCTTCTCCATAAACTAATTCACTCAATTAATATTGTCATTAAATGCTTCGTAGTATGTGTATTTACAAACAAAACTTAACCTTTCAAAGCTTCTTTTGATCACTAAGACATTAAATGTACTCGTTTGGCTCGAACTCCTCGTTTGCTCGAACTGGATGTAAAGGGTCGATTTTTTTTAAATGAAGGGAAGCATTCTCGCCTGGCTCGAAAATTTCGAGGCTCGAGATATTTTTGCCAGTCCCTTGGAGTTCGAGCAAACAAGCAAGTTCGACTGTAGCATGTTTTCAGTTAAAGCATTATTCATTCATTTCAACTGTGATAAGGTTATCCCGACTCTGTGCTTTGTCCAAGGACCTGTATTGGCCATTGTGACAAAGGAATGGCAAAAGGTTCTTAAAGCAGATTTTAAAACTGTACATAATATTAGCCGCTATAAAATAAAGTTCAAATCAGAGCTAACAATATTTGTTAACGTGACGCAAATTACACTTACCATTTATCTTTATATGAACTGATCTTTAAGATACAGCAAATAATAAATGTATTCTTTTAGATTGTCATGCTAAATTTTAAATCAAATCGTTGTTGTAGGTTGGCTTTTTTTGCAAATAAATGTTTAAATTTTGATGAAAATGTTCCTCTGACTTTTGCACACTTCTTGTTAATGACAAATTGCTAACGATTTCACATAAATTGTTTGGGCAGTGGATTTGGACCGGGTTTGGACCGGGTCGTATGAGACTTAAAGTATTTTTACTCTTACCTTATAAAATTACCAATTAAGAAAGTACAAGATTTAAAAACTACAACATATAAACAGGTTGTCTTTGGTTTAAAGTTCACCATGAACCTATTTCAAGCTAAAATTTGATTTTTTTTAAAAATAAATTGTTAAGACAGGGAATTTGGACTGGCGATGCTGGATGAAAATTTCATATATATTTTTTTATTCTTGCCCAATACTCTATTATTCAGCGTTCATCTTTTCTAAACGACATATAAAACAATACAACAGATTAAATAAAGTAACGTCTTTGTTTATAGTTCATCACAAGCTAAAATTTAAACGACTTATGTACAAACGCGTTTTAAGATATTAAGTTAAAGGATATTACGTTAAAGCATACATAGACTAGCATTTGGCACAAATCACAATGATAGCAAAACATAGCATTCAGTTTACCTAGTAAATACATTAACCAAAACAATTGTAACCACTTCCCCCTTCAAACAATAGCATCACTGTCTAGAAAATATTAAGTTTGAGTATATTTATCTATTAAATTGCAAAAAAACTTCTTTAAACAATAGCATATCTTTTCAGAATATGTTTATACTAAAGTACAAACTAAACATCCATTTAAGGAAAGTCAATTAATGATATTTTTGTTTAAAGAACTTCAAAAGTAACATACATAATTGAATGTATAAAATACACTATGAACATTGCACTAAATTAGTCGCAACTCAAATTCGGTTGTTTCTGTAAAGTTTTTGACACAAATAGTTCTCGCATTCAGTTTAACTGAATGGAGGCAACAAATAATTATTCTGACTTGATATACTTTATGCTACTGTCTTAGAAAACGAAAACGTCACAATTCTACTGACTGATAACAATTTCACTATATTTTGGTTATACACACATGTATACTTCCAACATTTTACCTTTGACTATATCAGAACACTGCTGACGAAGCTTAAACAATTGTTAGTTGCAACGTGTTATAAAATTTCATCATAATTTGATAAAAACACCACACACAAGAATAATTTTACCATAGCACTTAATCTTTCTTAAAATTAACATCGAAGCAAAACTTAACAGTATCTGTATCAATATTACAATGTTCTAGTGTTTGAGCAGTCATCAACCATTAACCTAAAAGATCCAATATCACAAAAACACTCAAGCAAATCTCAACTTTTTTCCAAAATATTATAACCTAAACAGTTATTTACAACCCTTTATGCTTTTACTCTTTCTACAAGCATTTATTCTCATAGAATGTGTTATTAATAAAAACATTTTGTCAATACTTCAAAGAAAACTACAGAATGCCCTTTTAAAAAGAGTTATAAATGTACGATCTTGAATACTAGTAACCTATGCTGTTATGTGGTACAAAGAGTTGAGTCTAATATTAAGATTTGACAAAAGTATCTTTGTGATATTGGAGCCTGGGCCCATATTCTCTTCAGTCTTAAGTCTGAGTTTGAGACTCAGGACTCAAAGATGTAAATCTTCATGGCATTTGTCAATCTTTATTGTCAGAGCAAGACTTGTTTAACTGACCATATATGTCTCAAACACAATCTGTAACTAACATTCACTCATTTGATGTCAAAGACTACTGTCACTACAACATTCAGAATAATTATTGTCATTTAAGAATTTGCGTTTCTAAATCTGAGTCTCAAACTGACGCTCAAGACGTCAGTGAGTATATACACTGATATAAATATTTGTTTATTGTGTTCTTTTAACACCTTTAAGTTTTGTTTTAAATGACTTATAAATAATGTCCTGCGTCATTATAACTCTACCTTCTTTATCTATAACGTCTTCGGAAGTAGCTGCAACCTCAGCAGACAGAGCTACATCTGTTCGCAGCCGTTGAAAACAGCAGTGTTGTGAAGTTATGATATAATTTTTGATCATTAAAAAGTCACTCACGCTTTCAATCACAATGTACGAATTAAATTTTGCATTCAAATCTCAATCCAATAGTTGTTGTTCCATCAACCTGACATCCTACATAGGTTATTTCAGTATTAATGTTTGTCAAGCAGCTGTGAGTAGTCATCATTTTTTAAAATTTTCATCCAAGTCCTCCTGCTGTTTATGTTATGGTCTTTATCACCCCAATATCATCTAACACACTAGCCCATTCCAAGACAAAAAATAAAAGAAAGTTTTCAAAATGGTATATCTGTGAGAGTGCAGCTTTACGCATACCTTTTAAACATTAATCCATAAAATTATTCTCCCCTAACTACTTCAAACAATAGCTGAATTGTCTAAAAATGATTAAATAAATGCATATATGTCTGTCGCACCTAGGAGATATTTTTAACTGTCCAGTAATATCCTTTGACTAGTCACACCTAGAAGATATTTTTAACAGTGCAGTACTATCAAGTGACTGTTCACATCTAGGAGAGATTTTCATCAGTGCAGTATTTATATAGGATTGGTTTCATACTTCTCAGATTTTGCCGAAATGCAGAACAAGTGTTGAATATATCTCTAAAATCGCTCAAATGTTTCTTTTTGAAACAGCACCTGGATAATTTATTCTATTTTATATGTAGAAGTTTCAAACCGCACAAATACATTGAAGGTTGTGATGGCCGCAAAATGCAAGGTAGACTTTTTTCAATTCAAATACAATGGCATCATATTTCCTTTCCAATATGCCATATCCCCGGCGGGAAAAATCCTCAGAATTTCAATACTTCCCTCGGTCTCCAAGATCTTTTATTTTTTTGGCGTGATTTGGAATAAAGTACACTATAGTGTTTTGTACAAAACATTATCTTACAACAATTGAACTCAATACAGTGCTTTTCAGTTAAAACAAATGCTAGTCTTAAGATAGAACTTACAAATAAATATATTATGTCCACAAAGGATGAATTATGATGACGATATGTGAAAATCCCATAGTTGAGGGGAACTATGTCCTGTTTTCTAAGAAATCTCACACTGAAACCTCCCAGAAATATGGCATTTATTAGATAATAGTTCCCTGGGCTAATATAAAAATCCCCAGTTTTTCTTGTTTCCAGGAATATGACATGTATGCGTTTTGGTTTTATCAGTCGATTCGACATTCTCTGGCACTTGTCATTCATCATTGTTCATTTAAGCAAATAAAACATGGTCAAGAATGCCTTTCCATCTTGGCATACCAGTTAAACTGATATGTTTAAAGCCTTTAAAAGAATTGTTTGATACTGCAAAATAGGAAAACTATGTGTTCATAGGTCATTCAAAGATGTACTAATTTGTAGAAAAATAAGAAATTTTTATTAAAAGTTTGAGATTTATTGCGTAAAACAAGTAACAGGTCATACACTAAGGATGTCAAGTTATACATAAACCATGTACAATGTAAGTTATCAAAACTGTGCAACAATTATAAATATCAAATCATACAATAGTTGGAATTATATTCTGTTACACATTTCTTTGATGAATCATACCGATGGATACATATGTGACAAGAGCTATGGCAGGTTGGTTCATTTCCCTACCTCAATAGAACATATTTAAGTAAACTTTAAGCAAACCATTGCTTTAAGGCATGCTATTTTAGTAAATTCCTAGCTGACCATTGCTTAAGGGCATGTTACTTTAGTAAATTTCCATAAATTCCCAGCTGACCATTGCTAAAAGCATGCTATTTTAGTGTATTCTCAGCAAACCATTGTTCTAAGGTATGTAAGAATACTGTCCAGATGATCATGTACTAGCATCATCATATGCCAAACACAAGCATTGTTTGTTGGACATAAGCTCATAGAAATCTTGTAATATTCCCAAGCTATGTAGGGTTTATTCTCCATCTCATAGCAGTGGCCAAGGATGTTGACTGCAGTTTCGATATGTCCCCCATCTCCCTCATAGGACGTCACAAACGACTCGATGTTGTTTATTGCTACTTGCATCTGATTATATTCGTTCATCTGTCTGTATGTAAGGTATTGCAAGTAGTAGAGAAATGGAATAGCATCAATCACTGCTAAATCCATCCATCTATCAATGTCTGGCTGCCTGTCAGGACTTGTTGAACGAAACATTTCATACACAAGATGTTTTGGGACACAGTGTTGTTCATGCAGAGTAAATCTAACACACAGGGCTGTGCTGGTGTTTAGCAATTCCAAATTAGAAGTGTGAACTGCTTTTGCTACAAACTCTATTCGCTGTGTCCTTGTTTGACGATCCCTGCAGCAGCAATATCGCCACTAGTATTCCATATACCACATACTAGTATTCCCGTCCTTGAGTGCTTCATACACCGCCAAAATTATTGCAGCAGAATCAAACTCGCCACTACAGTAAAGCGCAGAAGCAAATTTGAGCTTCATGGATAACATGTCTGCCTGCATAGAGCATTTATACAATTCCAGATAGGTTGCAGTCAAGCGCTGACCAATGCTGATGGAATATGAGGCTTGAACTGATGCTAGAATTCCACACAGAAATGAAAACAGTTCAGATGCGGCTTCTCTTTCTAGGGAGTCTCCAACGGCTTCAATATTATAGCAGCGCTGAATGAAATAACGCAGCGTATCTATTGCTCCCGACAAAGTTGAATCCTTTACTATGTTCAGAAAGACCCTATAGCTTTTTACAACAAAATAACAATAGTAATAGAACATATCTCCTGCAACAACATAAAGATTTTCCTGTTCAGTTGAATGTTGCAAATACTGTAAGTCGCAAGAAACCCTTGTCATTCTCTGACCCAAATCATCTACCGAAATGAAGAAGATGCAGTTCAAGTTGTTGACAATCATATCAGTAATTATTCCCGACAGTTTCATTAAATGGGACTTGGAAAGTTTTCCAGTGAACAAATTTACATCTGAAATAAAGTAATGAGGCATGTAAAAGATCCTTGCCCATCTTAGGAGAGTCTTTAAACACATAATAACACATGCGACAATATTTGCGTCAGTCCAGATGTCCGAGCTATAGTTTTCAACGGTGAACAGAACAGCAGTTTTTAAATGGAAAGAGCCTAAGCGATCACCTAGGTATGGTTCAATAAAAGACTTTTTGAGAATCTTAAGAACGACATAAACCTTGACTTGAACAAGATTTAAATCGAACATCAAAATTCTTTTCATCTCTGACGTTGAAAAACGCCATTCTATCTTGCGATTTGCACTATAAGGGAAGCCCTGTGGAATTACACATGTTTCACAGTTTCCGATCTTTTGAATGGTTTCCTGAAACGGCCAGTGACCAGGTCTAGGCCGTCGTGGCACATATTTACATTCTTCGGGTAATTTCAAACATGGCGTTTTTAAAACAATGTCTATAGTCTTATCCAAACTGCTCGAAGGCCCATGTTTGAACACCTTTCTGTTATACATTTTGTATGTCATATCAATAGCGCCATGCGTCATTAGAACTCTACCTTGTTCATCTATAACGTCTTCGGAAGTAAATGTGACCTCAGCAGGCAGAGCTACATCTGTTCTCAGCCGTTGTAACAAGCAGTGTTGCGGATCTGTGTCTTCATTTTTAATCATTAAAATATTTTTCTTTCCTGGACAATACTCACTAAGACTTTCAATCACAACGTACGAATTAATTTTTACATTCAAGTCTATATCTGAGTCCAATCCAACAGTTGTTGTTCCTTCTACCTGACTTCCTACAAAGGATATTGTATTATCTAAGTTTATTGTCAAGAAGCAATAAATATCCGGGTTTTTTTTCAGTTTTCCTCCTTTTTCTGATCATGATCTTTGTCACCCCAATGTCATCTAACACACTAGAAAGTTTAAGCGACATCGTCTTCTGTCATTCTGAATCACCATCCATCTTGAAATCTTTACAAGTATCAAATATTGTGCATTTTATCTATTCGAAATAAATACAAAAGTATTATAACTGATACAAATTTAGTTCACAATAAAACTACAGTGAATTGAGTTCCTTTATCACTGAAAAAATATACATATTTCGGGGAATATAAAGACAGCGTGCACGAATCACTATTTGAATAAACATATAAACCTAACAACGGTGACTCATATTTAATTCCCTGATGTTATCTAAAATCCAAGTATTAACATTGTATTCTGATATCGTTAATCAAGAAATTCACATTCTCGTACACCGGAGTGATGATGTTATGCGTTCAACACTCCGGTTCAATCGCCCCGACTCAATCAGCTAAAAATTCAGCCAACCAGAGACGTTTCGGCCGTTGTCTATTGGATTCTCTTGGAGTCGGCAAACCGTGGCGATTGCCTATATACCAATGTAAAAGAGTCCAGCATTTCATAGTTCTTGCATAATGATTAAATGACACGTTTACCGCATATTTTGTAAATCCGCTAATATTACAACATGGCGGCGATGATGAGATTTTGCCGTACACATGCATGTGTTTATGTATTGCTACTGAATAAGGAGGGGCTGGCCATGACAAGTTCAACCAAGTGGGAGACGTGAATAATAAACCACAGTCAGTGAAAAGGACATTTATTCAATGTCAAAACAAAATAATAAATACGAGTTTGACATCCTCGTAACATATTATTCACGACTAGCACATTGGGCGTCCAAATAACCGCCCAATGATGAATAACCGTGTAACAATAAAACCAAAATATACTAGAACAAATGCCTAGACATGTATATGTTTGAAGAAATGACGTATAAAACAATACACAAACAATTTAGAAATGAGTTGATTGCACTACAACTATACAACATAAAGAAATGCATAAAATAATATATACATAGATTATTTGAATATGTATGGAGGTGGATTTGGGAGGTGGAGGAAAATTATGCAAAATATTTTGCTCAAAATATGCAAGCTCGTATCTCAGAAGATTTTTCTAGAATGGCTGACGCGGGAGGCTAGCGATAGGCTGACACCCACCACGTGACCACTGGTCACGGCTTGGAACGCTGATAAGCCAAGCACACACCACGTGACCACTGGTCACGGCTTGGAACGCTGATAAGCCACACTTTGGATGTAACCGGTTAAACCCGCACATTTAGTAAGGGGTGATTCAGTTCAACCCGCAGATCCATAAAACATTTTATGTCGGCATAAAATTATATTTATGTATTGCTACTGAATAAGGAGGGGCTGGCCATGACAAGTTTAACCAAGTGGGAGACGTGAATAATAAACCACAGTCAGTGAAAAGGACATTTATTCAATGTCAAAACAAAATAATAAATACGAGTTTGACATCCTCGTAACATATTATTCACGACTAGCACATTGGGCGTCCAGATAACCGCCATAAGTGTAACCACACGACGCCCAAAGAGAGGAAGCTATTCCAAACTTTTGCGTAATGTACCAAGCTAGTTATTGAAACATAAAAACTTAACTTGCTTATCACTTGACTGTGGTACAGAAGGCTGCAACTATGGCTGCCCGAAGATTAGACAAAAGTTTGAACTGCCCGTCTCTGGAAAGGTGGCAACCATCCGAACTTAAGTGTTTTGCCTTCGCCTCTGCCGACCAAAATCCCTTGAATCGCCATAGATATGCACGCCCAGGAAAACGGGAATGCAGATTGATGTGAAGTTGTATGTTCAAAGCATCCACTCTATCATTGAACCACTCAATGTCAACTGGGTAGCGGATTTGCACAGATGCTGGACATCGATGTAACACTTGGCATACTATGACCTGTGTAATGTTCAAAATATGAAGTGCACTGTCAACTAATTTGATGTGTAATGCCTTGCACGGTTAATTTAGAGTTATATACGTCATTAGTGCCAATCAGTAATATTCGAGAATATCCGGAGAAAAGTCGGCCACTGTTCCAATTTTAGTTTTGAGAACCGCTGCTGAGGCCCCAGGAAAGCCAGAGTACCGTATCATGGGCCGTCCGTGTAAACCTAATTGAATATTAAGCGAATCTTCCTCTCGAATGAAAGTTCGAAGTCGAGATACAAAAGAATGTCCAAAAATTTGCACTTTCATGGGCGCGGCCATTTTAAATCGCTTATGTCCTTACGACACACATGTAGTTCAAAGCCGCTTACACCCACAGACTGAGTAATCCGTTTTCTAAATAGCGCAAACCGTACAATGTTTCACAAAGTTAAAAGGCATCGGTAGGTTGCCACCACTATATTTTTAATCCAGAAATAGGACGAAGCAATTCCTATTAATAATGCGTAAAGTATAGACCTTCGCACACAATATATCGGTAAAATTATGCAAAATATTTTGCTCAAAATATGCAAGCACGTATCTCAGAAGATTTTTCTAGAATGGCTGACGCGGGAGGCTAGCGATAGGCTGACACCCACCACGTGACCACTGGTCACGGCTTGGAACGCTGATAAGCCAAGCACACACCACGTGACCACTGGTCACGGCGTGGAACGCTGATAAGCCACACTTTGGATGTAACCGGTTAAACCCGCACATTTAGCAAGGGGTGATTCAGTTCAACCCGCAGATCCATAAAACATTTTATGTCGGCATAAAATTATATATATGTTCAACAAGAAGAATTCATTTAAGAGAACAATATTACAAACGGCGTATTTATCTATAATATATTTCCGAGTTCCTGTGATACAGAAAGAAAAATATGTCTTATTACATTTGATGAAATTCGTTCATAAGATATTTACTTTTTTGTCCATTTATTTGAACCCCTCCCCTCGACACATAGGTATAAGAAGTAACAGATATATTATATTTATTTTTCGTTCGAAATTAAACATTCATGTACAAAAATTCCAAATTATCTGTTTGATTTAAACCCAGGGAAACTGAATTAGCGCAATAAGTATTCACAAATGCACTTTACTTTTAAAAAGTTATGTCGGTCTTAATTGAACTGGTGTATTGGAATGTGCAATATTGGTTTATGGACCCTCCGCATGTGTCATCTCTGCTAGGCAAATTATGTAATATTGGTCCATCGTTTATGACATTTGGAGGAATATACTTATGATTACCACTTTTATTGTTTGGACCAATTTTAGGGATTTTAATAAGTTAATATGCTTCATTGTTTATAATTTGGCGAGTATCCCTTCATTTACGTTTTCATATCAAATATTATTTCAAGAAATGGAACTTGATTGGAAATTTTAGATATTAAAATATATATTTGATAATCGGATAAATCATAGTGAACAATTAATTGTGTCAACGTCAATATACCCTCCACAGCTCCACCCTCGAAGAACTGACTCGCACGATGTTGTCTCCCCCAGTTACCCAGTATAGTCCCGAAAAAATGCGTTATAAAACAAATAATTCAGAAACATGTGCAGCTTATATGTATTATTTAAAGATGCACTATTACTCTCAAATAAGATTTACCACAATAAATACAATCTGAAGGATGAATAAATGTCAAAATATATGTTTTTATGAAGAATTCCGAGTTTAATTTGAAAGAAATGTGCAGAAAACACGGTATTTCTACCTTATGAGACGATAGTAGATTACTGTAAATCTTTAAGCATTCACCAATCATTTAATATTTTTGCGTTTTTAGCTATTAAATACACGGTTACAATCTTGTTATCAGTTATTAATATTTTTCATAAATGCATTATTTAGTAATTAGTTAAATATTCAAGATTCACAATTGTAAGCCAACCATACCTTCAGGAGAATACATCGGAATTGCCGCGAATCCCATGGAAATCAATTATAAGATGAATTTAATCGAACAGCAGAAGTAGACTATCGAATGTTTTGGAAGTTGTTAAAACGAAATAATAAACGCCCCTTTGAGATTTGCTTAGTGTTGAATAAAGGCAACACAAGTTATAAAGATAAGATAACAAAGTTGCTACGGATTTAAAAATCACTATTCTAAAGTTTTAAGTCACCCAAACGTGCATGACATGTTATCAGAAGAGGATTTGTTCGAACTTCCGTGTTATCTTACATGTAAAACCACAAACGCCAGTGTCACCCAATTAGATTATATGAAGTGAACAAAGTAATTAAAATACCATGCGAAGAGGAAACGCGTTGGTCATGATGGAATTATGAATGAGCATGTGATATTTGGTGGACCAGCTGTTATTAAAGCGCTTACAATACTATTAAATATAGTCTTGGTGCACGAGAATATATCAATAGATTGGAAAACCAGCGTTACTATCCCTGTGTATAAAAGTACAGGCAATTACAAACATGACCCTTCCAGCAACAGACCTATATCATTACTCTAAAATGTGTGACCACACTCTTTAATCTCCAAGAAACAATTTTCTATGCTATAGACAAAGGTAGCAACGTGTTATGTTGCATGTCTTGATCAGAAAGCCGCCTTTGGCACAATGGGACACTAAGCATTACTCCTAAAATTAAGTAGACTTGGCCTTAAAGGTAAACTAAGGGTCATCAAGTCCTCATTTGAATCTCTCAAATGTACAGAAGGTGTTTGCCAAAACCTTATGTAAGATACCTTCGACGTCGATAGCCTATTACAAGACTTAGAGCTAAGTAAGCATGGCCCTCGGCTTATGTCTGTCAACTGCGGCAGCCCAACATTTGCCGACGCCATCTCTCTCATTTCGTTATCTCTATATAAGCTGCAATGAATAGTCAATATTGTGTATAGATACTGCAAACGTTGGCACGTTGATATCAATGTCGGTAAATCTAACGTAGTCGTATTTACTCAATCCCGCCGAGTCCCACAAATATGCATCATCTATTGGGACCAAGAGATAACACAGGTTACATCAATAACGCACTAAGGAATTTTCCACGAGGGCAGTCTTAAAATACGTACACGCATTTCAGAGCGTTTACAGAAAGCAAGAAGTGTGTTTTTTCAATGGTGAGCCAGGCTGTCCACCCTCTCGGTGTGAATCCTTTAGTCTCCACAAGTCTTTTAAAAATGTAATTTCCATTGCTCTCTATGGCTCCGAACTCTGAAACACTATAACTAACGATGCCACCTTAGCCATCAACCATATCCATCACTTCGTCGCCTAACATATACAAGAATTAAACTTCATTTCACCTAGGAGAAATGTTCAACAGTAGAGTACTATCCATGTGGATGTGACACCTTTGAGTGATTTTCAACAGTCCAGTACTATCCTAGATTGGTCACACCTAGTAGAGATTTTCAACAGTGCAATATTATCATAGTACTGGTCGCACCTAAAAGTGAACTTAAACAGTGCAGTTCTACCTTAAGAGTGGTTGCACCTAGGATAGATTTTAAACAGTGCAGTACTATCCTCGTTCTCAGTCACCAGAGTGATGATGCTATGTTTTAACAGTTAGATTTATCATGGTCAACCCTCGAATGAGTCATAATGCACCATCCTAGGAGTGGTCGCAATTTTTAACAGTGCAGCACTACCCAGAGAGTAGCCTTGGGAGATTTTCAACAATGCAGAAAATATCTCTTAGGTTTAGAATTGCTGCTATACGATTCTTTATAAAACAGCCCCCTGATATTACTAATTTTAAGCATTAATATCAAACTGCACAACTATATTGTTGGGTTGTAATGGTCGCAAAATGAAAGGTAGAATTTTTCAAATCGAATATATTGACATCACATTTCTTTTCCAGGATGCAACATGCACTGATTGGGGGAAATCCAGAAAAACTTGTTATATCCCTTGGTCTCCCAGATCTTTAATTGTTTATGTGCAATACAAGAACATGCAAACAAACAAACAAGTCCACAAAGGAGCAATTATATTTACGATATGTTAAATCCCCAAAGATGGGGGCAAAATGTCCGTTTTTTCTAAGCAAACTACCCACTGAAACCTCCCACAAATATGGCATGTATTAGATATTATTCCCCTTGGCTTATATCAAAACCCCCAGTTTTTCTTGACAAAAAACCCTCAGGGCGGTCGCCAAAGATATGGCATGTATGCATTTTGTTTTTAATCAGTCAGCTCAACATTTTCTAGCACTTGCCATTCATGCTCGGAAAGAAAACATAACAAATATACCTTGTCAACTAGGCATACCAGTCAAACTGATATGTTCAGAGCCTTTAAAAGAATTGTTTGATACCGCAAAATGAAAAACAAAAAAACCCACTAAGTTTTGATATTTAATTCAAAAGATGTACTCATTTGACGAAACACAAGGGAATTTTATTCGAGATTTATTGGGTAAAACAAGTATCAGGCCATACACTTTGAATGCCAACTTATACATAAATCATGTACAATGTAAGCTATCAAAACTCTCATACAGTTATAAATGTCAAAGCCTACAATGCTTAGAAACATATTTTGTTAGACATTTCTTCGGGTAATATATTCAGATGGATAAATCTGTGACAACTGCTATGGCAGGTTTCTTTCAATAACCTACACTAAATAGTAAATACAAAACAAATTCTAGTTAATTCTCTGCTAACAATTCATGCATGTTATTTAAGTGAATTTCCAGGTGACCATTGCTTGAAGTCATGTTCGCTAACTGTAGAGCTGATTTTGTACTAGCCTCATCATATGCCAAACACATGCATTGTTTGTAGGACATAATCTCAAAGAAATCTTGTAACAATCCCAGGCTTTGTCTGGTATATTTTCCATCTCAAAGCAGTGGCCTAGGATGTTCATTGATGTTTCGCGATGCCCCCCCCCCCCCCATCTCTGTCATTGGACTGCACATACAACACGAGATTTTGAAGAGCTACATGCTTCTGATTATAGTCATTCAGCTGTCTGTATGTAAGGTATTGCAAGTAGTAGAGAAATGGAATGGCATCGATCACTGCTAAATTCATCCATTTATCAAGTTTTGGATCCCTGCCTTGTAGCTGCTCAGGGCTTGTTGAACGAAACATTTCATAAACAAGATGGCTTGGGACACAGTGTTGTTTGTGAAGAGTAAATCGAACACACAGGGCTGTGTTGGTTCTTAGGAATTCCAAGTTAGAAGTATGAACTGCTTTTGCTGAAATCTCTTCACTATAATCAATGACCGGAGGTTTCCTGCAATAGCGAAATTGCGACATACTAGTATTCCCGTCCTTGAGTGCTTCACAAACCGCCAAAAGTTTTGCAGCAGATTTAAACTCGCCACTACAATAAAGAGCAGACATATATTTGAGCTTCATAGATAACATGTCTGCCTGCATAGAGCAACTATACATATAAAGATGTTCTAAAGTCAAGCGCTGACCACTGCTGATGAAATATGAGGCTTGGACTGATGCTAGAATTCCGCAATGGAATGAAAGCAGTACAGATGCGGCTTCTTTTTTGCCAGTGCGTCTTCATTGTCTTCAAGATTATAGCAGTACTGCATGAAAGAACACAGGGTATCGTTAGCTTCCAATAACGTTGAATTCATTACTTTGTGCAGAATGCCTATATATCTTTCTACAACTGTATAACAGTATAAAATAAACATATCTCTTGTAATAATAGAGAGATTTTCCTGTGCAGTGTAATGCTGCAAATACTGAAAGTCCGAATAAAATCTTGTCATTCTCTGACCTAAATCATCTATAGAAATGAAAAAGATGCAGTTCAAATTGTTTACAATCATATCAGTAACTATTCCTGACAGTTTCATAAAATGGGATTTGGAAAGTTTACCTGTGAACAAATTTACATCTGAAATAAAGTAATGAGGCATGTAAAAGATTCTTGCCCATCTTAAAATAGTATTTAAACACAAAATAACACATGCGACGATGTTTGTGTCAGTCCAGACGTCTGAGTTATAGTTTTCAATAGTAAATAAAAGCCCTGCGACATTAGAACTCTACCTTGTTCATCTTTAACGTCACCGGTAGTAACTGCATTCTCAACAGGAAGAGCTACGTCTGTTCTTAGCCGTTGTAACAAGCAGTGTTGCGGGGCTATGTTCTCATTTTTAATCATTAAAAGGTTTTTCTTACTTGGACAAAACTCACTTACACTTTCAATCACAACATGCGTATTAAACCTTACATTTCCATCTATGTCTGAGTTTAACCCAATAGTTGTTGTTCCTTCAACCTGACTTCCTACATAGGATAGTTCTACTTCAGTCTCTTGCATGAAGCAGTTATAAAAAGTCTGCATTTTCCCAATAGTCATCCAAGTCCTCCTCCTTTTTCTGATCATGGTCTTTGTCACTCCAATGTCATCTAATATACTAGAAAGTCTCAGTGACATCATCTTCTGCCATTCTGAATCACAATCCATTTTGAAATCTTCAGAAATATCAAATCGTGTACACTTGAACCAGTTAAAATGAAAACAAAATTGTTGTTAGTGATACGAGTTTATTTCACTATAAAACTATAGTGAATCTTGTACCTTTACGACAATAGTTACACTATTTTTCATACTCAAATTTAAGGGAAAAAATGTATTTATTTCCTTAACGAAAGCCAACAAAAAATGGCATTTGTTTAGATTAAATGGTTTTTGCTGTTTTTCTTCTTTTATCCATTATGAATCATCTATATACAAGTTTAATAAAATATTATTATTGAAATAACTACCTCGATGTTTATCCCAATGAATAAATATCCGTATTAAATGAAATGCAAAACTGTTCTAACAAGCAACAAAGGAGTTAGAAACGATCGTAGTCATTATAAATGCACAGGTTTATAGTCCGATTTGCGCAATTTACGAAGATAATTTTGTTTTATCTATATGTATATACTTTTTGTAATCTTTAGTTATATGATATTTGATCTTTAATCTTAATTTAATAAAAATATAACTCAAATCAACTCAGTTTTTTTTTTCATTAACAGTATGTCCAAATAAAATTAAAGCAAATGTATATGCTCCGCACTGATTTAAAACTTTACGCACACGACGGAGACAAATTCAAATTGAAAACAAATCGCAAGATACCGTCAATATTATACACTTATACTCATAATGATATTTCTTCTTTTAAGACTAACGGAACATATACGTATATTATGTAAGGTTACATCAAGACATTTGGAAGGTTGAAAAGGTCTAGTGAAAGATCACTTTGTTATCAAACAAATGCAAAAAATGCATGCCTTGAGCAGCACTAAGGGAAAATGTCAGTATTACGGATATTTTTAATTGTCTTTAATATCCCTCAGTCATAAGAAGCATATTTTTGTTAAATGTATAGAAAACAAGCATAATTACACCATTTTTCATAAGTGCAGATTATCCGAGGTCATGGAGGACAGCAACGGGCAACTTATAAACCCCGCCTAGCCTGGACGCTGATTGGTCAGTCGGGTATCGAACGGCTAGTTTGACTGAAAGGCCGAATCATATTAATTGTCTAAAAAGCATTAAAATATATATATATTTATCCATTTAATGGCAAAAAACAACTCTTTCAAACAACAAAAGCATAATTCTTCATAAACTTAATTCTTAATCACAAGTACAAACTAAACGCCTAGAGGATAGTTTTGTTTTAAAAACTTTAAAAGTAAGGTACATTATTGAATGTATAAAAAATACACTTTGAATAATTTACTAAATAAATTGCATCTGAAATACTGTTCTTTCTGTAAAGATTATAAAATAAATATTTCTGACACTAACAAAGAATGAAGGCATCACGTAATTATTCTGACTTGATATTAGTTATAACACTTTCTTAGAAAACAAAAACAACAAAACGTCACAACCCTATTGACTAAAAGTGATTTCACAATATTTTGGTTATACACAAATGTTTACTTACTACATAATGTAACAGTGACTATACTGAAACACTGCTGACTAAGTTTAAACATTTGTGAATTTCAACAGGTCATAAAATTTCAGCAGAATTTGGTAGAAACAACACGAGAATAATCTTAGTCATACACATGAACACATAGGTTTTTTTAAAATTAACACTTAAGCAAAAACTTAACAATATCTGTAACAATATAACAAGACTAATCTCTTATTTATATCAAATCAATGTTTGTCCAGTTGGCATAGTGGTTTGCGCACTCCCTTCGAAACAAAGATTCCCGACCTCGGCACATGTGATTTTGGGTGGTAGTGATCAAGCTAGACAAGTAGGTTTTCGACGGTTACCCCCACCACACATTTGTGAAAGATATATATTTAAAATTCAATCTGTAACTACTATTTACTCATTAGATGTTAATGACTACTGTCATTACAACTTTAAAGATAATATTTTTTATCGTTTGACAATTTCCATTTCTAAGTCTAAGTCTCGATTAAGTCTGAGTATCAGTTAAGATGGAGTCTCAGTAAAGTCGGAGTCTCAGTTAAGTCTGAGTCTCAGTTAAGTCTGAGTCTCAACCTGAGTGTTTAGAGGTTATTAAATAGATTACCTGATTTTTCTATTTAATTTTGCACCTCACTAGAGTATATACCTGATATGCTACCCCTGTATTGTTTAAAGCATGTTATTTTAGTAAATTCACAGCTCACCATTGCTTTAAAGCATGCTATTTTAGTGAATTCCCAGCTAACCATTGCTCTTCTGAGCTGATTTTGTACTAGCCTCATCATATGCCAAATACAGGCATTATTTGTTGGACATAAGCTCAAAGACATCTTGTAATAATCCCAGGCTATGTCTGGTTTATTCTCCATCTCATAGCAGTGGCCTAGGATGTTGATTGCAGTTTCAGGATGTACTCCATCCTCTTCATAGATCCGTGCATACAACACGAGATTCTGTAGCGCTACCTTTTTCTGATTATAGTCGTCCATCTGTCTATATGTAAGGTATTGCAAGTAGTAGAGAAATGGAATTGCATCGATCACTGCTAAATCCATCCATCTATCATATATTGGATGCCTGCCTTAGAGCTGCTCAGGGCCTGTTGAACGAAACATTTCATAAACAAGATGGCTTGGAACACAGTATTGTTCATGTTAAGTAAAACTAACACACAGGGCTGTACTGGTTCTTAGTAATCCCAAGTTAGAAGTGTAAATTGCCTTTTTGTTCATTTTTCATAGGCATTTTTCGCCTGCAGCGGCAATATTGCCACATACTAGTATTACCATTCTTGAGTGCTTCACACACCGCCAAATGTCTTGTAGCAGATTCAAACTCACCACTACAGAAAAGTGCAGAGGCAAATTTGAGCTTCATGGATAACATGTCTGCCTGCATTGAGCAACTATACATGTCCAGATAGTCTGAATTATTTTTGACAGTTTCATTAAATGGGACTTGGAAAGTTTTCCAGTGAACAAATTTACACCTGAAATAAAATAATGAGGCATGCGAAAGATCCTTGCCCATCTTAGGAGAGTCTTTAAACACAAAATAACTCATGCAACAATGTTTGTGTCAGTCCAGACGTCTGAGTTATAGTTTTCAATAGTAAATAGAAGAGCAGTTTTTAAATGGAAAGAACTGAGCCGATCACCTAATAATGGTTGAATAAAAGACTTTTTTAGAATTTTGAGGAGTACATTCACTTTGATTTGTACAAGATTTAAATCGAACATCAATTTTTTTCCATCTGTGAAGTAGAAAGGCGCCATTCTATCACAATTCCCGATCTTTCGTATGGTTTCTGAAAGCGGCCAGTGACCAGGTCGGGGCCTTAGAGATACACATTTACATTCTTCGGGTAACTTTAAACATGGAAATTTTAAAACAATGTCGAGATTGTCAATAAAACTTCTTGAAGGTCCATGTTTAAACACATTTGTTGAGCAAGCTTGTTTGAATGCCGTATCAATAGCGTCATGCGTAATAAGAACTCTGCCTTGTTCATCTTTAACGTCTTCGGAAGTAACTGCAACCTCAGCAGGCAGAGCTACATCTGTTCTCAGTCGTTGTAACCATCAGTGTTGTGGTGCTGTGTTTTCATTTTAATCATTAAAAGATTTTTATTTCCTGGACAATACTCAACTACACTTTTAATCACAACGTACGAATCACATTTTACATTAAAATCTCTATCTGAGTTCAATCCGATAGTTGTTTTTCCTTTAACCTGACTTCCTACATAGGATATTTCAGCAGTGCTGTTTTTGTCATGTCGTAGCCAATTGTCTGCATTGTTCAATAGTCATCCAAGTTGTCCTTCTTTTTCTGACCATGGTCTTTGTCACCCCAATGTCATCTAACACATTATTAAGTCTCAGTGACATCACCAATTGCCATTCGAAATCACAATCCATTTTGAAACTTCAGAACTTTTTAAATGAAACACCACTTAATCTTGTGCACTTAAATTAAGTGAAACCATTAAAATATCGTTAGTTAGACAAGTAATTTAATACAGACTGTAGCAAGTCCTATTCCTCAAAAAGTGGAATAATTTGTACATCGTTTTCGCTGTGTTTATTTTAAACCGAAAAACCTACATTATGCATAAGACATTTATTACCACTTTTATGAAATTTAAATCTACTTAAACTTAAATAAATGTGGTTCATGTTCATACTTTTCTTCTGAACTATTATGTTTCAATCAGTTAATATTGTTATTAAATGCTACATATTATGTTATTTGTGCATTTGCTATGCTTAACAAAGCTTTGACTGAACTTGTAAAAGCTTATCATTAAATATTACTGGCTTAAATACATGTGTATCTTATAAGCAAAAGAGGTACAATTTCTTTTCCCACTGTTTTCGGTTTTTCATGCCCTACTGTGGTTATTCCAACTCTGTGCTTTGTCGAAGGACTTGTACTGGTCATTGTAAACAAAGGAATGATAAATGTTTCTTATGACTATGTTTATACCAATTTCTAATCTGTACAGAATATCCGTCTCTATAAAATAAAAGCTCCAATCAAAGCTTATAATATTAATGTTAACGTGACGTAAAATAATCTTACCATTTACCTTTATATGTTCAATTCTTGATAGATACAGAAAATATAAACCTCCGTGGCCGATACAAATAGTTTTTTGATAGTCATCTAAACTTTAAAACAAATTTAGGGTGTACGTTTGTTCCCTTTTTCCTTAACTTGTGAATAAATGCTTCAATTTTGATGCAAATGTTTTCCTGACTGTTGAACACTCCTTGCTTATGCCAACTTGCTAACGTTTTTTTTTTAATAAAATGTTCATGCAGTGGATTTGGACTAGGGCGAGACGAGAATTAAATTATTTTTGCTTAAGCCGTCTTCTCCGAGTAACAAAAAAAATCGTATTTATTCAGCATTTTTTTTATTTCTTCTAAACAACATTTAAACCAATATAACATATTAACAGGTTGTCTTTGATTTATAGTTATCGTGAACAAATCATAAGCTAAAATCTAAACAACTTATGTGCAAATGCATATTATTATTAAATATTACGTTAAAGGAATTTTTAAAGGCATCGTCATCTAGTAAATTCCCAACTGACCATTGCTAAAAACATGTTATTTTATTTAGTAAATTCTCAGACAACCATTGCCTTAAGGCATGTCATTTAAGTAAATTCCCACTTAACTTTGCTTTAAGGCATGTTTTATTACTAAATTCCCAGCTGACCATTGCTTAAAGGCATGTTAGCTTACTGTTGAGCTGATTTTTTACTAGCCTCATCATATGCCAAATACAAGCATTGTTTGTTGGATGTAACCTCATTGAAATCCTATAACAATCCCAGGCTATGTCTGGTTTATTCTCCATCTCATAGCAGTGGCCTAAGATGTTGATTTCAGTTTCAAGATGTCCCCTATCTCCTACAAAGAACTGTGCATACAACACGAGATTATGTAGCGCTAACTGCTTTTGATTATAGTCGTTCATCTGTCTGTATGTGAGGTATTGCAAGTAGTAGAGAAATGGAATTGCATCGATCACTGCTAAATCCATCCATCTATCAAGTTTTGACCGCCTGCCTTGTAGGTGCTCAGGTCCTGTTGAACGAAACATTTCATAAACAAGATGGCTTGGAACACAGTGTTGTTCGTGATGAGTAAATCTTACGCACAGGGCTGTGCTGGTTCTTAGCAATTCCAAGTTAGAAGTGTGAACAGCTTTTGCTGAAAACTCTTCTCCATTGTTCATAAGCACATCTTCCCTGCAGCTGCAAAATTGCCACATACTAGTATTACCATTCTTAAGTGCTTCACACAGCGTCAAAATTCTTGCTGCAGATTCAAACTCGCCACTACAGTAAAGTGCAGAAGCATATTTGAGCTTCATGGATAACATGTCTGCCTGCGTAGAACAATTATACATATCCAGATGTTCTGAGGTCAAGTGCTGACCAAACCTGATGGAATATGAGGCTCGGACTGATGCAAGAATTCCGCAAAGGATTGGATGCAGTACAGATGCGGCTTCTTTTTCTAGCGCGTCTCCATTGTCTTCAAGATTACAGCAGCATTGCATTAAAGAATACACCGTATCGATTGCTTCCAACAAAGTTGAAACCGTTACTTCGTACAGAATTTTCATATAGATATTTACAACTAAATTACAATATTCAAAGAACATATCTCTTGCAATAACAGAGGAATTTTCCTGTGCGTTGGAAAGCTGAAAATCCTGAAAGTTGGTGTAAAATCTTGTCATTCTCTGACCTAAATCATCTATAGAAATGAAAAAGATGCAGTTCAAATTGTTGACAATCATATCGGAAATTATTCTTGACACTTTCTTCAAATGGGACATGGAAAGTTTTCCAGTGAACAAATTTACATCTGAAATAAAGTAATGAGGCATGTAAAAGATCCTTGCCCATCTTAAAAGAGTATTTAAACACATAATAACACATGTAACGATGTTTCTGTCAGTCCAGACATCTGAGTTCTGGTTTTCAACAGTAAACAAAACAGCGGTTTTTATGTGGTAAGAGCTAAACCGATCACCTAGGAATGGTTCAATAAAAGTCTTTTAAAGAATTTTGAGAACGACACAAATCTTAATTTGTAAAAGATTTAAATCGAACATCAAAATTCTTTCCATCAGTGACGTTGAAAAACGCCATTCTATCTTGCGATTTGCACTATAATGAAAGCCCTGTGGAATTACACATGTTTCACAGTTTCCGAACTTTTGTATGGTTTCTGGAAACGGCCAGTGACCAGGTCTAGGCCGTCGTGACACATATTTACATTCTTCGGGTACCTTTAAACATGGCAATTTGTAAACAATGTCGACATTGTCAATCCAACTTATTGAAGGTCCATGTTTCACCACCTTTTTAAAATGAAACTTCAATGGTTCAAATATTTCGCCATGCGTCATTAAATCTCTGCCTTGCTCATCTTTAACGTCTTCGAAAGTAACTTCGAGCTCAGCAGGCAGAGTAACATCTGTTTTAAGTCTATGTAACCAGCAGTGTTGCGGAGCTGTGTTTTCATTTTTTATCGTCAAAAGATTAGTCTTGTTTGGGCAAACTTCACTCATACGTTCAATCACGACACACGTATTAAACCGAACATTCCCATCTTTGTCCGAGTTCAAACCAATAGATGTGGTTCCTTCAATCTGACTTCCTACAAAGGATATTTCAGTTTTATCGTCTTTTGTCAAGCAGTCATAAATAGTATTCGTTTTTTCAATCGTCATCCAAGTTCTCCTCCTTTTTCCTATCATGGTATCTGTCACCCCAATGTCATTTAACACACTGGATAGTCTCAGTGACATCATCTTCTGCCATTCTGAATCACAATCCATTTTTAAATCTTCAGAATTTAATGAAATATCATGTCTTGTGCACATAACTAGTTGAAATAAATACAATATTAATGTAAGTGGTAAAAGTTTATTTCACAATAAAACTTGAGTGAATCTTCTTCCTTAATCTCTGGATAAAATTATATATCTATGGGGGAAGTTAAAATCAGTGTACCCGAATGAATAGTAGAATAACATAAACGTTACAAAGGTAGCTTGCATTAATTTCCCTTCGGTTATCTGAAACTCAAGTATTTACATTGCATTTTTATAACGTGAATCAAGAAACTCACAGCAATCGACTGTCACTTTATTGTAAAAGGTTTTACTGTTTAATAAGACGTTAGTTAAATATTTCTGGTTTAAATGACATATTATGAACATATAAGCTTAGTAACATTCGTGTATTACTTCCTCCACATTGTTTTTTTTTTTTTTGTAAAAACCATTCATTCATGTCTGAGTGATAAGGCTTTCCACGCTCCAAGTGTTGTTTGTGTAAGCTTATTTATACTCACGCGTGGGCAAGGCCCATTCAGCGAGTGCTCCGATTAAGATTGTTAGTCATTTAAGTAATTTAGAGCATAGTGCACAGACAGTATGTCATCCTGGTTCGTGCTATCCTGGTTCTTTAACATGCACCAATGTATAGCACTGTCAGACGAAACCCCCCATTTAACGTCCCTTCATGAAGACTATTTGTATTTTTAGTGGTGCGGCAGGGAATCGAACCTGTGACCCCTGCATTGACAGTCAATGTGCTACCTCAAGACCATGGATATGCTACTATCTGAGCTTTGTAGAAAGCCTTATATGTTTTTTATAATGTTTTTTTGTATGTAAAAGGTTTTAAAACTATACATAATGTAAGTAAATATAACATAAAAGCTTAAATCAGAGGTTATAATACTTTGAACCTTGATGTAAAATAATCTTACAATTAACCTAGCTTTATATAGTCTGTACTTGATAAATAAATGTTATACTCCACGGCCAATGAAAAATAATTTTCAGATTCTCATCTGAATTTTAAAACATATTAATGTGGTGGATGAGCATACTTCATTTTTTATTTTGTAAATATATATTTTTTATATTTTTTCCTGACTTTGGACACTTCGTGCTCACACCATTTTTTCAAATAAAAAGCTTGGGGAGGGAATTTGGAGTGAGTAAAAACACTTTTTTTCTCTAACCTCATATTCTTAGTAACATATAATTACCAGAAATATAAGGTTTTTTTTCAGCATTTTTTTTCTAAACAATATTTAAAACAATACAAAAAAATAACAGGTTACCTTTGGTTTATAGTTGATCATGAACACGTCACAAGCTGAAATTGTAACGACTTACCAACAAATGCCTATTAAGATAAAATATAACGATAAAGGATTGTAAAAGCAAACATAGATTAATATTTGGCACGGATCATAATAATGACATGAAATGGCATTAAAGCTGCTCTCTCACAAATTGAGAGTTTTGACATTTATTTTTAGCTTTTGTATCAGAATCAGCTGATTTTGGTATCAATGGCATCAATATAGTTATAAAAGACAACTCACAATAGAACAGATCACAATAGTTTTGAAAACAGCCGAAAATAAAACAAAACATATATATATATTAAAGCATTAGTAACGCTTTTAGCCAAAACACATCAATTTTCGAACGTCATTATAAAAAACTGCGATCTGATTTGTTGTCAGCAGTCTTGTATCATTGGTTTGAAGACATAATGCAAACTCAATCCAAGACCACCCCCCCCCAAAAACAAAAAAAAAACAAAAAAAAACACAACAACAACAAAAAAACAAACACACACACACCAAAAAACGGTATACCTAGTAAAAAACATTTATTCATACAAATACTACCCCCGGTCCCCTCTTCGAATAATAGCATAATTTTCTAGAAAAGATTTAATTAAGTATATTTACCCATTAAATGGCCAAAAAAAGAACTTCGTCAAGCAAAAAGCATATATCTTAAGAAATCAGAAATCAGACGTAAGGCTTATTAACAAGTACAAACTTAACATCCATTTAGGAGCAGTCAATTGAGGATAGTTTTGTCTTAAGGACACCAAAGGTTAAGTTTATTATTGAATGTATAAAAATACTCTATGAATATTGCACTTAATAAGTTGGACTTTAAATACTTTTCTTTCTGTTAAGATTCTTTAACATTTTTTTCTCACAATCAATAAAGTAAAAATGAAGGAATCATTTATTTATTTTATTTATTCTGAAATAATATACCGGGTAAGTAAAACGCTGTGTCAAAAGACAAATTATGATTTATTACTATTATTATGGATTATGACTAATTATGATTTCACGCTATATTGTTAATACACAAAGATATGCTTACTACATAACGTACTTGGGACAATATTATAACACTGCTGACTTATTAAGTCAAAACATTTGTGTATAATTGCAACATGCCATAAATATCAACAGTGCCGTTCTCTCCTAGGAGTGGTCGCATCATGGAGGGATTTTCAACAGTGTAGTACTTTCCTAGGAGTGGTCGCATCATGGATTACTTTGTACAAAACATTTGTATGTACCGTACAAGCTCTGCTCATTGCATTTTATTTAAAAACAAATTTTAGCTGTGGAGAAATTCATGAAAAATGCATGAAACCACCAACACCGGTGATGAGCAAAAAAGTCACGTGACCACAAATGCAAACGCCAGTAGTATTTTGGTTCGATTGATCGTCAATCAAGGTATGTTTCTTATCTATATTTTTGTTATACGCGAGAGTTTGTTCAAGTGACATAGCGCAAAAAAGAATGCATTGTTTTGTCTTTCGATCGGTGTATTGGTCACCATTCATGTCTGCATAGTTTCCGAGAACACTTCGATAAAAATATTGTCCAGGAATGCAAGCGCACGTAGGTTGTGTTAAAATGTCACATATTTAAATAAAAAGCCACATGTATTTCAATTGTTTGACTTTCAATTGTTCAATAATGTTTTTTTTTGTTATATGAATATTCAGTGCTATGCAGTTTGTACAAAAATGCATTTTCTGAAGTTTTTAAGTTTGGCAAACGCACGTTGGCATTTTCATAAGGCAAACGTACGTAGTCTACCTAAAATGGCAAACGCACGTAGGCGTCTTATCTTTATGTTATGATTAAATATTTAAATCGTTCTTTAAATAATTCTAATAAGAGGACAGCGTTATTTCTTGAATGGAGCGCGAAAACTTTTCTATGGTTCCATTTGAAGCATTTTTGCTCATCACCGGTGACCAAGAAATAGAGCATATATTAGAAATAAATCCCATGGACTAGTGTCGAATTCCCTGTTTCCCTAAACAAAATTCCCTTAGGAGGTATCCAGCACTATCGAATGTATGCATTTTTTACCGTCTGTTCAACATTTTCTAGTACTTATCAATATTGTAGGGGGAAAACAAAATTGTTGAGAATGCCTTGTCTCGCTGGTAACCAACTAAACTGATATATTCCGAGCCTTTAAAAGAATTGTTTGATTACTACAGAAGCGAAAAAAACTATGTTTTCATACGTAATTTAAAACATGTACTAATTTGACAAGGGATAAGGAAATTTTATTTGAGATTTATTATTTCAAGAAATGCACTTTGGACGCAAAGTTATACAAATATCATGTACAATGTAAGCTATCAAAACTCTGCAACAGTTATGAACATCAACGCATACAATGCATGGAAACATTTCTTCGAGGAAAATATTTCGATGGATATATATGTGACTACTGCTATGGCAGGTTCCTACCCCACCTAAATACAAAACTCACTTTACGAAACTCCGAGCTGACCATTGCTTAAAGCATGTTTTTAGTAAATTACCAGCTGACCAGTACTGAAAGCATGCTATTTTAGTAAATTACCAGCTGACCAGTACTTAAGGCATGTCATTTTAGTAAATTCCCAGCTGACAATTGCTTAAAAGATGTTATTTTAGTAAATTCCAAACTGACCATTGTTTAAAGCATGTTATTTTAGTAAATTCACAGCTAACCATTGCTTTAAGGCATGTCACTTTCTTAAATTCCAGCTGACCATTGCTTAAAGCAAATTATTTTAGAACATTGCCAGCTGACCATTGTTTAAGGCATGTTATTATAGTAAATTCTCAGATCACCATTGCTTTAAAGCATGCTATTATAGTAAATTCTCAGCTCACCATTGCTTTAAAGCATGCTATTTTAGTAAATTCACAGCTCACCATTGCTTTAAAGCATGCTATTTTAGTAAATTCCCAGCTGACAATTGCTTTAGGGCATGTATTGTAATAAATTCCCAGCTGAGAATTGCTTGAATCATGCTATTTTAGTTAATCCCCAGCTTATCATTTCTTTAAGCATGCTGTTTTAGTGAATTCTCAGGTGACCATCGCTTAAAGGCATTTAAACTGTTGATTTAGTGCTAGCCTCCTCCTCATAGGCCAAATACAAGCATTTTTTGTTGGACATAAGCGCAATGAAGCCATTTATACATGCATGGCCATAACTGGTTTATTCTCCATCTCATAGCAGTGGCCTAGCATGTTGACTGCAGTTTCGTGGTGCCCCCCATCTGTGTCATTGGACATCACATACAAAGCGAGATTTTGTAGAGCTACCTGCTTCTGATTATAGTCGTTCATCTGTCTGTATGTAAGGTATTGCAAGTAGTAAAGAAATGGAATAGCATCGATTACTGCTAAATTCATCCATCTATCAAGTTTTTGATGCCTGCCTTGTAGGTGCTCAGAGCTTTTTGAACGAAACATTTCATAAACAAGATGCCTTGGAACACAGTGTCGTTCGTGTAGAGTAAATATAACACACATGGATGTGCTGGTTCTTAGCAATTCCAAGTTAGATGTGTGAACTGCTTTTGCTGAAAACTCTCCATTTTTCATGGTGATACGTTCCCTGCAAAAGCAAAATTGCCACAAACCAACATTATAATCCTTGAGTGCTTCACACAGCGCCAAAATTCTTGCAGCAGATTCAAACTCGCCACTGCAGTAAAGTGCAGAAGCACATTTGAGCTTCATAGATAACATGTCTGCCTGTGTAGAGCAACTAAACATATCCATATGTTCTGAGGTCAAGCGCTGACCAATGCTGATGGAATATGAGGCTTGAACTGATGCTAGAATTCCGCAAAGGAATGGAAGCAATACAGAAGCGGCTTCTTTTTCTAGGGAGTCTCCATTGTCTTGAAGACAATTGCAGCACTGCATTAGAAAACACAGCGTTTCAATCGCTTCTAACGCAGTTGAATCAGTTACTTCTTGCAGAATGTTCATATAGATTCTTACAACCATATAACAATATTCGAAGAACATATCTCTTGCAATAATAGAGAGATTTTCCTGCGCATTTGACAGCTGAACATTCTGAAAGTCGGAATAAAATCGTGTCATTTTCTGACCTAAATCATCAATCGAAATGAAAAAGGTGCAGTTCAAATTATTGACAATAATATCAGAAATTATTCTTGACACTTTCTTTAAATGGAACTTTGAAAGTTTTCCAGTGAACAAATTTACATCTGAGATAAAATAATGAGGCATGTAATAGTGCCTTGCCCATCTTAGGAGAGTCTTTAAACACATTATAACACACATGACAATGTTTATGTCAGTCCAGACATCTAAGTTGTAGTTTTCAACAGTAAACAGAACAGCAGTTTTTAAGTGGAAAGAGCTAAGCCGATCACCTAATAATGGTTCAATAAAAGACTTTATTAGAATTTTGAGGAGTACGTACACTTTGATTTGTAGTGGATTTAAATCGAACATCAAAATTCTTTGCATCTGTGAAGTAGAAAGACGCCATTCTATCTTGGGATTTGCACTGTTAGCGGCGCCCTGTGGAATTAGACAAGCTTCACACTTTCTGATTGATCTTTTGAATGGTTTCTGGTAGCGGCCAGTGACCAGGTCGAGGCCGTCGTGACACATATTTACATTCTTCGGGTAACTTTAAACATGGCAATTTGTAAACAGTGTCGGCATTGTCAATCCAACTTGTTGAAGGTCCATGTTTAACCATTTTTTTAAAAAAAAAATTCAATGGTGCTTCTATTTCGTCATGCGTCATTAGAACTCTCCCTTGTTCATCTTTAAAGTCTTCGCAAATAACTTCGATCTCAGCAGGCAGATCATAATCTGTTTTAAGTCTATGTAACCAGCAGTGTTGCGGAGCTGTGTTCTCATTTTTTATCATTAAAAGATTTTTCATTCTTGGGCAAACTTCACTCATACTTTCAATAACGACACACTTAGAAAACCTTTCATTTTCATCTTTGTCTGCTTTCAACCCAATAGTTGTTGTTCCTTCAACCTGACTTCTTACGAAGGATGGTACAGTTTCATTGTCTTGTGTCAAGTAGGCATAAACAATCTGCATGTTTTCAATCGTCATGAAAGTCCTCCTCCTTTTTCTGATCATGGTTTGTGTCACCCCAATGTCATCTAACACCCTAGAAAGTCTCAGTGACATCATCTGCCATTCTGAATCGCAATCCATTTTGAAATCTTCAGAAATATCAAGTCTTGGGCACTTTTAATTAGTTGAAATAAATACAAAATTATTGTTAGTGATACAAGTTTATTTCACAATAAAACTCCAGTGAATCTTTTTCCTTAATCTCTGGATAAATGTATATTCCTTTGAGGAAGTTAAAATCAGTGTACCTGAATCAAGAGTAGAATAAACATATAAACTTAGCAACGGTGGCTTGCATTTATATCCCTGTGCACAGGTTATCTGAAACCCGTGTATTTACATTGCATTTTTACATCGTGATGCAAGAAATTCACAGCAATTCTATTTTAAAGGGTTATTCTGTTCAATACGACGTTAAATATATCTTGTTTAAATGACATTGTATGAACTATAAGCTTAGTTTTATTTGTCTATCGAAATGGAATCGATATAAACCCCCTGTTTTTCTTAAATTGTCTTGTTTTTTAAAAAAAACAGTAGAACAATTGCCATAGCCTTTGTGTCGTTGTGGTCAAAAATCTCGAACCTTGGCCATAACTCTGCAATACAAGGTATTCAAATGCAACTTGGTACACACGTTTCAGGATACAATACCCATATTTATAGTAAGGCCCCTAATTATGTCTGTAATTTTCAAGTTTTGTCCCATGTTTAAAGGATAAGACAACGACTGACTAATGGTGTTTACATTGCAGTATTGTTGTTGTTGTTTTTTGCGTTTTTTTACATATTTTTTTAAACTTGTATTATTTGGGTAGATATAAAAGCTGTGTGCATTGATTTAAAAAAATATTTATATAACATTTAGATAGTATGCATAAACTTTTGGTCTTTATAATGATCTGAATGTTATTATATGATTTACTATTTTTTAAATCGCATTAACATTCAACATTTACACAAGTATGATGGCTTGTATGATTTTTTGTTTAATTTGTTGCAAGTTGATTTACATGAGTTATAATGGTTGTGCATTTTAACACTCTAATCCCATTTCTGTACTGAATTGTTCATGATGAAACGTAAACTATTATAGCATGGTTATAAACTGCGAGTTTATAGCCGTACTTTTATGAATAATGGGGCCATCTGATCAATGCCTGTATCATACATATTAATGGGGCATCTGATCAATGCCCGTATCATACGGAATAACGGAGCCATCTGATCAATGCCCGTATCATACGGAATAATGGGGCCATCTGATTAATGCACTAATCATACGGAATAATGGGGCCATCTGATTAATGCCCGTATCATACGGAATAATGGGGCCATCTGATTTATGCACTAATCATACGGAATAATGGGGCCATCTGATTAATGCCCGTATCATACGGAAAAATGGGGCCATCTGATTAATGCACTAATCATACGGAATAATGGGGCCATCTGATCAATGCCCGTATCATACGGAATAACGGTGCCATCTGATCAATGCCCGTATCATACGGAATAACGGGGCCATCTGATTAATGCACTAATCATACGGAAAAATGGGGCCACCCATGTGGCTGTGACACCTATGAGACATTTTTAACAGTGCAAAATCTTCCTAGGAGAGGTTTTGCACCTAGGAAAAACAGTGAGTACTATCCTAGAAGCTCTAGCACCTAATAGAGATTTTCAACAGTGCAATACTATCCTAGGACTGGTCGCACCTAAAAGTGAACTTCAACAGTGCAGTTCAAGCTTAGGAGTGGTTGTCCCTAGGATAAATATTTAACAGTGCAGTACTATCCTCGTTCTCAGTCACCAGAATAATGATGCTATGTTTCAAGAGTTAGATTTATCATGGTCAACCCTTTAATGAGTGATAATGCACTATCCTAGGATTGGTCGCATTTAGGAGAGGTTTTTAACAGAGCAGCACTACCCAAGGAGTGGTTTCACACATAGGATCTACTAGGTTTAAAATTGATGCTACAGGTTTCTTTATAAAACAGCCCCTTAGATATTACTAATTTTTTAGCAGTAGTATCAAACTGCACAAAGATACTGTAGGGTTGTGATGGTCGCAAAATGAAAGGTAGACTTCTTCAAATCGAATACAATGACATCACATTTTCTTTCCAGGATGCCATATGCGCTGATGGGGGGGGGGGGGGGGTATCCCGAAAATATTGTTATATCCCTTGGTCTCCCAGATCTTTTATTGTTTGGGTGCAAAAAAAGAACATGCAAACAAACAAAAAAGAGCACACAGGAGCAATTATATTGACGATATGTTAAATCCCCCAAGTTTCTTAGCAAACTTCCCACTGATACCTCCCACAAATATGGCCTGTTTTGGATATTATTCCCCTTGGCTTATATCAAAATCCCCAGTTTTTCTAAACAAAAACCCCTCAGGGAGGTCTCCAGAAATATGGCATGTATGCATTTTGTTTTTTTATCAATCAGTTCAACATTTTCTAGCACTTGTTATTCATGTTGGAAAAGAAAACATAACCAATATACCTTGTCATATAGGCATATCAGTTAAAATATGTTCAGAGCCTTTTAAAGAATTGCTTGATACTGCAAAATAGAAACAAATGTTTTGATAGGTAATTCAAAAGATGTATTAATTTGACGAAACATAAGAAATTTTTTTTGTGAAATTTATTGTGTAAAACTAGTATCAGGAGCAAATATATACATGAATCATGTACAATGTAAGCTATCAAAACTGTCCAACAATTATAAATATCAAAGCCTACAATGCTTGGAAACATATTTTGTTACACATTTCTTCGGGTAATATATTCCAATGGATAAATCTGTGACAACTGTTATGGCAGGGTCCTTTCAATTACCTACCGTTAATACAGAACACATTTTAGTAAATTCTCTGCTATTCATTCCTGCATTTTATTTTAGTGATTTCCCAGCTGACCATTGTTTTAAGGCATGTAAGCTAACTGTTGAGCTGATTTTGTACTAGCCTCATCATATGCCAAATACAAGCATTATTTGTTGGATGTAACATCATAGACATCTTGTAATAATCCCAGGCTATGTCTGGACTATTCTCCATCTCGCAGCAGTGGCCTAGGATGTTGCATGCTCTTTCGTGATGTCCCCAATCAGCATCATAGGACTTCACATGCAAAGCGAGATTTTTTAGCGCTACCTTCTTCTGATTAAAGTCATTCATCTGGCTGTATGTGAGGTATTGCAAGTAGTAGAGAAATGTGATAGCATCGATCACTGCTAAATCCATCCATCTATCAAGTATTAGGTGCCTGCCTTGTTGCTGCTCAGGACTTGTTGAAGTAAACATATCATAAACAAGGTGGCTTGGGACACAGTGTTGTTCATGTAAGGTAAAACTTACACACAGGGCTGTGCTGGTTCTAAGTAATTCCAAGTTAGAAGTGTGAACTGCTTTTGCTGAAAACCCTTCTCTATTTTTCATAAGCGGACGTTTTCTACAGCAGCAATATCGCCACATACTGGTATGACCATCCTTGAGTACTTCACATTTCGCCAAAAGTCTTGCAGCTGATTCAAACTCACCGCTACAGTAAAGCGAAGAAGCAAATTTGAGCTTCATGGATAACATGTCTGCCTTCATAGAGCAACTATACATATTCAGATACTCTGAGTTTAAGCGCTGACCAATGCTGATGGCATATGAAGCTTGAACTGATGCTAGAATTCCACAAAGGAATGTAAGCAGTACAGATGCGGCTTCTTCTTCTAGCTTGTCCCCAATGTCTTGGAGATTATTGCAGCACTCCATTAAAAAACGGAGCGTATTGTTAGCTTCTGAGAAAGTTGAATACCTCACAATCTGCAAAACTCCTGTATAGATTTGTAAAACTGCAAAACAATACTGACAGAACAAATCATTTGCAATACTAGAAAGATTTTCCTGTGCATTTGAAAGCAGCAAATACTGAAAGTTCGAAAAAAATCTTGTCATTCTCTGACCTAAATCATCTATAGAAATGAAAAAGACGCAGTTCAAATTGTTGACAATCATATCAGTAATTATTCCTGTCAGTTTCATTAACTGGGACTTGGAAAGTTTTCCAGTGAACAAATTTACATCTGAAATAAAATAATGAGGCATGTAATATTGCCTTGCCCATCTTAGGAGAGTCTTGAAACACAAAATAACACATGCGACAATGTTTCTGTCAGTCCAGACTTCAGAGTTATAGTTTTCAACAGTAAAAAGAACAGCAGTTTTCATGTGGTAAGAGGTAAGCCGATCACCTAATAACGGTTGAATAAAAGACTTTTTTAGAATTTTGAGGGTAACATACACTTTGATTTGTACAAGATTTAAATCGAACATCAAAATTCTTTCCATCTGTGAAGTTGAAAAACACCATTCAATCTTGGGATTTGCACTATAATGTGAGCCCTGTGGAATTACACATGATTCACAGTTTCCGATCTTTTGAATGGTTTCTGGAAGCGGCCAGTGACCAGGCCGAGGCCGTCGTGACACATATTTACATTCATCGGGTAACTTTAAACATGGAAATTTGAAAACCAAGTCGATATCGTCCACCATACTTCTTGAAGGTCCATGCGTAATCACTTTTTTAAAAGCTTTTTTCATTGGTTCGTCTATTTCTGCATGAGTCATTAGAACTCTGCCGTATTGGTCTTTTACATCGGTAGAGGTTAATTGGACCTCAGCAGGCGCAGCAACATCTATTCCTACCCTTTGTAAACAACAGAATTGTGAAGCAGTGTTCTCATTTTTAATCATTAAAAGATTTATCCTTCCTGGACAAAACTCACTCATACTTTCAATCACAATGTAGGTAGGAAATTTTATATTCGCATCTCTATCTGAATCCAATCCAATAGTTGTTGTCCCTTCAATTTTACTTCCTACATAGGACAGTTCTAAACTGTTTTTTATCAAGCGGGCATTAATAGTAAACATTTTTTCTATTGTCATGAAAGTTCTTCTCGTTTTTCTGATCATGGTTTGTGTCACTCCAATGTCATCTAACACACTAGAAAGTCTCAGTGACATCATCTTCTGCCATTCTGAATCACAATCCATTTTGAACCCACAAAACTTTTTTAAATGAAATACCAATGTCTTGTGCACTTAAACTAAGTGAAACTATTAAAAATATCGTTAATTAGACTACAGCAAATACATTTCCTCAACAAGTGGAATAATTTATACATCGATCGGAAATTGCAGTCATTGTACACAACTCAATATAAACCTGAAATCTGTAGACCCTGACCTAGCACGCTGTTATTTGAAACCGGAGAACCTACATTATACATGAGATTTTTATTACCACTTTCATGAAATTCAAAGCTACATTAACTTAAATAAATGTGGTTCATGATCAGACTGTTCTTCTGGCCATGAACTTTTATGTTTCAATCAGTTAATAGTGTTATAAAATGCTACATATTATGTTCTTTGTGCTATGCTTTACAAAGCTTTGACTGAACTTGTAAAAGTTTCTCATTAAATGTTACCTATTTAAATACATGTGTATCCTATAAACAGAAAGGAGCTACATTTTCTTTTCCCACTGTTTTCATGCCCTACTGTGGTTATCCCAACTCTGTGCTTTGTCAGGGACATGTACTGGTCATTGTGAACAAAGGAATGTTAAATGTTTCTTATGACTATGTTTATACCAAATTCTAAACTGTACAGAATATTCGTATCTATGTAAACCCACATTTTATTTACATTTAAAAAAAAATAAGATGTGAGTTTTCCTTAATTTTGTAAATAAATGTTTCAATTTTGATGCAAATGTTTTCCTGACTGTTGAACACTTCTTGCTTATGACAACTTGCTAACATTTTTTGTTTTTGTTTTCAAATTAAATTTGGACTGGGGCGAGACGAGAATCAGATGATTTTTTCTTCAGCCTTATTCTCTGAGTACCGTAACATAAAAACAACATATTTTTTTCAACATATTTTCTTTCATCTATTAAAACAACATTTAAAACAATACAACAAATTAACAGGTTGTCTTTGATTTGAAGTTGATCATGAACACATCACTAGATAAAATTTTAACTATTGAATAAATGTACAAATGCTTATTAAGATAAAAGATTACATCAAAGGATTGTAAAAGCAAACATAGACTCTTATTTGGCACAGAGACAATAATGACAAGAAATTGCATTTAGTATACCAAGTAACTAAATTCCCCCACACACCTTCCAAGCAATAGCATAATGTCTAAGTATACCACAGTATACAAATATGGTATACCAAAAGTTTAATTCTTTAGAAACAAAACAAACCATATAGACTTACGGGTATTCACAAGTACAAACTAAAAACCCATTTAAGGAAAGTCAATTGAGGATAGTTTTGTTTTAAGAACATCAATAGTAACCTACATAATGTATAAAAATACACTATGAATATTGCACTAAATAAATTGCACCTTAAATACTGTTCTTTCTGTGAAGATTCTAAAATAAATATTTTTGACACTAAAAATGAAGGCATCACGTAATTATTCTGACTTGATATAAGTTATAACACTTTCTTAGAAAACAAAAACAACAAAACGTCACAACCCTACTGACTAATAGTGATTTCACAATATTTTGGTTATACACAAATGTTTACTTACTACATAATGTAACAGTGACTATATTGAAACACTTCTGACTAAGTTTAAACATTTGTGAATTTCAACATGTCATAACCCTTCAGCAGATTTTGGTAAAAACAACTGAACACAAGAATAATCTTTTCCTATCACATGAACACATTATTTTTCTTAAAATTAACATTCAAGCAAAAACTTAACAATATCTGTAACACTATAACACTTGTCTCTTATTTATATCAAATCAATGGTTGTCCAGTTTGGCAAAGTGGTTTATACACTACTTTCTCACCAAGATTGGTGGCACACTCCCTTCCCAACAAATCTATCTGGGTTCGATTCCAAGCCTAGGCACATGTGATTTTGGTTGGAAGTCATCAAGCAAGACAAATGTTGTTTTTTTCAATTACCCCCACCACACTCTTGCACAACAAATATTTCTAAAATACAATCTGTAACTACTATTCACTCATTTGATATCAAAGATTACTTTCACTACAACATTAAAGAAAATATTTTTCATCTTGTAAGAATTTGCATTTTTAAGTCTGAGTCTCAGTTAAGTTTGTGTCTCAGTTAAGATTTGGTCTCAGTTAAGTCTGAGTCTCAGTTAAGTCTGGGCCTCAATTAAGTCTGGGTCTCAGTGAAGTCTGGGCCTCAGTTAAGTCTTGGTCTCAGTTAAGTCTGGGTCTCAGTTAAGTCTGGTTCTCAGTGAAGTTTGGGCCTCAGTGAAGTCTGGGTCTCAGTTAAGTCTGGGTATCAGTTGAATCTGAGTCTCAGTTAAGTTTGAGTCTCAGTTGAGTCTGAGTCTAAGTTAAGTTTGGGTCTCAGTTAAGTTTGGGCCTCAGTTAAGATTGAGTCTCAGTTAAGTATGGGCCTCATTTAAGATTGGGTCTCAGTTAAGTTTGGGCCTCAGTTAAGTCTAAGTCTCAGTTGAGTCTGGGTCTGAGTTAAGCCTGGGTCTCAGTTAAGTTTGGGCCTCAGTTAAGATTGGGTCTCAGTTAAGTCTGGGTCTCAGTTAAGTCTGAGTCTCAGATAAGTCTGAGTCTCAAACTGAGTGTCAAGAGGTTAGTAAATACAGACCCTGACTTTTCTAATTAATTGTGCACCTCACTAGAGTAAAAACCTGATATGCTTCCACGGTAAATCTCACTCACTTGGTTAAAATTAAACAAACTGCTTGTTCACTATATCTGGCTTTCTTTTTTCCAACAAATTGTCTATAAAAAATAATCAAATATTGTTAAAAAAGTATTTATTAAAAATGTATCGTTTAAAACTAAGCCCAGAAGTACTTTCAGTTCCGTTACATCTGGTATATTGAATGCCTGATGGGAGAGCCAACTCCCTTATTCATTTACACACTGCAGAAACTGGTAAACAAGGAAACATAAGGAAACATATTTTGCTTTGCATTTAATATTGCATGGTTTGCAATAACCATCGCCATTTTCATAACATAGATTAAAAGTTTTTTTCTCTAGTTTTCAAGGATTTTTTTGCCTGCGCCTTATAAACACTAGCATCTTATATATCAGTCATTTACGGTATGTGCTAGAGCCCTTCATCATATAAGTTAGAACACTAACAAATGATTTATTGTCATATTCTTTGTCCATACTTACTAATATAGTCTTGGTTTGAGATTCAGAAATGCACATTTATAACTATATTATACAAAAATCTATGTCATCATCTTAGTCTAAACAAATTGCTAGACCTACTATTTATCAAATAAATATACAACAATAGTAACAATAATTGCTTCAGAAGTAGCATCATCATCATCAATAGGTACTAGAAGGAAAGTTACACTGAAATGAAAATTTGCAGTTCTGCAATTTAAGTCTGAACTCAGACTTGACATTGTTCAAAATTATGACCCCAGAGTCCACATTCTTCATTCATCTACACACTATAGAATTGTGTAGCTGCGCAGCTACACTGGACCTCTATCTGCCCAAGACGGAACTGAATCCGTTTCAACCACGTCAGCAGGATGTTGGAGTTGATACACGTCTGTTCAGATGACGGCGCAGGGGGCTGCCAGTTTTGGACTGTCTGCAATCTCACTTGAAGGTGCCCTGGCAGCTGCATAGAGAAAACAACAGAAGGTTAGTTGATACACGTTTGCTCAGATGATGATGCAGGCGGTTGCCAGTTTTGGACTGTCTGCAGTCTCACTTGAAGGTGCCCTGGCAGCTGCATAGAGAAAACAACATGAGTTTATTTGATACACGTCTGCTCAGATGACAGCGCAGTGGGCTGCCAGTTTTGGACTGTCTGCAATCTTACTTGAAGGTGCCCTGGCAGCTGCATAGAGAAAACAACATGAGTTTATTTGATACACGTCTGCTCAGATGACAGTGCAGTGGGCTGCCAGTTTTGGACTGTCTGCAGTCTCATTTGAAGGTGCCCTGGCAGCTGCATAGAGAAAACAACATGAGCTTTGTTAATACACATGTGTTTAGATGATGGCGCAGTTGGCTGCCATTTTTGGACTATCTGCAGTCTCACTTGAAGGTGACTTGGCAGCTGCGTAGAGAAAACAGCATGAGTTTTTTTGATACATGTCTGCTCAGAAGACTGTGCAGGCGGCGGCTGGTTTTGGACTTTCTGCAGATTCATTTAAAAGTGACCTGGTAGCTGCATAGAGAAAACAACATGAGTAGTTGATACACGTCTGCTCAAATGATGGCGCAGGCGGTTGCCAGTTTTGGACTGTCTGCAGTCTCACCTGAAGATGCCCTGGCAGCTGCATAGGGAAAACGATATGAGGTTAGTTTATACACATCTGCTCAGATGATGGCACAGCGCAGGAGGCTGCCAGTTTTGACGTGTCTGCAGTCTCACTTGAAGATGCCCTGGCAGCTTCATAGAAAAAACAACAAGAGGCTATGGAATATATGTCTGCTCAGATGACTAGGCATGCAGCTACCAGTTTTGAACCACCTTACCTGCAGGTGGCCTGGCAGCTGCAGGTTTAAAAAACGATGTTATTGGTAGATTATAACAAAATTTCTGACATTTTTTTTTTTGAAAGAAAAAAAGTGCATGACTGTTATCTATGGCAGTTGGGGCAGCTTCATTAAGAATCATAGGAGCAATTTCATAACTGGGAACACAGTACAGCACTGTTGTTGAACCCTCAACAATTATTCTTGATAAAGTGACATCTGCATTAGAGGTGGGAGGAGCCAAGCAAACACCTTATTAAGTAGAAGTTGTATATTGTCAGTGATATTAGCAAACTGGAGCTTTAATGAAACATTAAATTCTTACTATATTCAACTTACCTGCTGATGGTAGGCATATAGAATTGAAGTCCACATAGGAAACAGCTGAAAAACAAAAAGTCATGTGAAATAGTGTAATGTCCAGCAGTCTTATAAAGTTATGTGTCATGTTGTTAAGTTACTTGTTCATGTACATGACAGTATTCTCTAAGTAAAAATATTATAGAAACGATATGAACAAAATCAAAAGTTGAGTCAAACTCTCTTATCTCGATTTTCTGGTTGTGTTTTACTGGTCCTGTATTCTGTCTGTGTCTTTATAAAACAATTTTTTATCTCAGGCATTCTCTAGATCAAAGTCATATTTTAGTCCCTGTAGATGAATTTTACACATTTCATTCATCCTACATGCCAAACTGCAGGCCCACATTCGCCATGCCTACGTCCACTACTGGATCTATTTTAGACTTCAAGAAATATTAGCGAGAACAGATATCAAACTTAGTTTGGTGCTACATGTTTTGTATTTAGGTTATGCAAATGTTTGTTATTTTGAAGTTCTGCCGATGGTCCCAATGACTTTGACAAAATGGGCTTTTACTTTATGGACAAACTAGCAGATAATTTGAATTTAAGAGTACAAAGTACCTTGGCAAGAACACTGGAGTTACACTCTTGAAGAGCTTCCATCAGACTGAGGAAGTGAAGGTTCACCAGTTCTGCAAGCTGAAATATATACATCATTGTTCTGTTATACATGTACCATATTTGTCCGAAAAGATGTGCACTTCCTTATACATACATGTACAGACATGGGGACTTTTTCTGTGCATTTCTTTAGATTTTAGGACCTAATTATTCTTATTCTGATTCAAATTATAAAACATTGAGCTTGATTTACTGTAAAATGATGAAACAGTCATCATTATGTTGACAGCACACATGCTAACATTCCTCGAACTCCTCAGCCATTTTTCTCGAAACTACCTTGATGTATATACATTGTATATGGTTTTCATATAGCTCATAAATTGGTATGTTTAAGTCCGCTGCAAGTAAGATTGCGTAGTAATTTAATTCAACAGTTAAACTTAATGACCTAACTCTTGGGAATCTCTTTGCAATAATACACTTCACTGGCAATCAATTTAAACTTTGATCAATAAATAAACGCTAAAACATTACATTTAATTAATGATATAATTCAAAAATTTACTAACTACTTCTACTGATGTACCGGCATATATCAGAGGTTGTATTCGATACAAATGGCTGAGAAGCTCCGAATGGCTAGCATTATTACAATAAACCTTCACCTTAGTGTACTACTCTTATATGTAGGTTACACAACACCAATATTTACTGACAAAAGAGGGTCTGAAATATGACTTGCTTATTAAGACAAAAACAATTACTGTATCTGTTATCAGAATACAATGTGTTTTATCAGTTACACATATAATTATACTAAATACAGTTATTTTAGATTTCATGAAAGTTTAAGTCCATTTATATAGGTTGGGAATTTAAAACCTAGCAAATGTTTCCAACTTAAGTAGCATTCTGATGATGAAATAATAAAATTGTCAATTCTAAACCCTGCAGAATTGGCAAAAACTAAACCAATCTCAGAAAAAATCTCTACTAGCAGTACTTTTTCTCATCTTTTTGTGAATGGGGCCACATTGAAAATAGTGACATGATACAGATACTTTTCAAAAACCCATATTTCTAACACAATGAGTACTATTATAAGTAATGAAGAAAGTGCTAGAAATGGCACTGCATAGTGTGGCTTACTATGATTTCTATGCTTAATACCCTTATAGAGAACAATTTACAAAACTTTCATACCCAAAAAGATCAACTTATATAATACCCAAAATGATGGAGGAATTTATTTGTGAATTTGCCAGTGCTTTTATGGGAGAAGAGGGCCCAAAGGGTCAAGGAACACTCACCTTATATATAAAACACTGGCCATTGCATTTGGTCATACTTGGCTCATAACTGAACTTTATTTTGCAAAGATTTTAAGGACATACATTTTCATTTTTTTTTTTTTTTCAAATATAATAATGGTAAAGAAATGAAAGTGATACAGCAGTACCAATGTTAAATATAGCATTTTTAATAAATCAGGAGCAATAACTCTTGATATGTTGGTCTTATTTGTTCTTCAAGACTGGGCCCATAATTGAACTTGGCAGAGATATTGTGGGCATACATATTCTTTATAAAAAGGATTAGAATTTGTGAAAAAATAAAGCTGCCTGACTGATAAAAATGTTAAATCTGGCATTTTTTCATAAAATCAAGGACAATGACTCTTAACCAACTTGTCTGTTTTGGCCCATAATCTAAGTTGGCAAAACATTTAAGGTCATTCATGTTCTTTCCAAAATTGATGAGGATTGGTGAAGAAATGAAGAATCAAATGTGTAAACAATGTTAAATAAGGCATATTCTGATAAATGAAGGGCAAAACCTCTTGACCAACTGGAAAGATTTGGCCCATAATAAAAGTTGTCTGAGTTTTATGGCTATAAACATTGATCCCAGTTTCAGAACTATGGAAGCTGAAGGGGTTACAAATCAATTGTGGACGACAGATAGACGGACACAAGGCAATCACAAAATGTTGACCTGTTTGTGGTAGTCTTTTAGAAATGAATGTGGCTCAGTTTGGGCCCTGTTTTAGGTAAAGGAAAAATAACAGTACAATGACCACTGCTACATCTAAATGTATTTGAACAATAAGAATAGAATAATAAGAATTGGGCAATCAGAGATACCATTCTGCACACAATTACTTCAACAACATTAAATTCTCAAACTACACTAGACTAGTACAAACCTCCAATGTTGATTTATCCTGAGATTGCATTAAGAAACAACAGAATATGGTACAAATGGAAATCAAAATATAATGCACATTGTGATTAGGGCAAATGAGATGAGAGAAACCATCAGAAGTGTGCTCCGGGAGTAATATATTGGGATTTCAAGGGTTTCAGCTGATGATAGTCAACTGTGAAAATTGCCAGGCACCTATGAGGGATTAACAGGCTTTCAAGTGATCAATAACAAAAAAAGTAGGGATAAAAGTAGGAGGATATTTTTGAAAAAGTAGAGTTAAATAGGGATATTTAGAGCAAAAAGTAGTAGTAGGGCTCTTTACTTACTGTTTTGGATGCAAATAAATGAGAACTAAAGCTATTCATCAATTGTGATATACATGATTGTAGTTATCTTTGCTTAATAAGAACCAGTGCGTCAAGAGGGATTCAGCCACAGGATGAGGAGATGAATTTGGAATGGGTGTCTCTGACTTGTCAACATGCATCACTCATTCTCATCAAAGAACCCCTCTTGCAGCACTGAAGACCTACTGCATCAAACTAATTAAACAAAAATACTAGAAATGGCTTCTTATTAAAAAAAAGATTTAGATTATATCAATCAAGGCATTTAGTAAATACTTTCTATTATTTCTCGAACTATTTTAACAAAAAAGTAGGGATAGTAGGGCTTTTTCAAGAAAAAGTAGGGAAAAGTAGGAGCCTAACAAAAAAATCGGGAAAAGTAAGAAAAGAAGGGCCCGCTTGAATGCCCACAATAGGGTATAAATGGGCTTAGACCTGTAATAAAAAAAAATCCAAATTCTTTTATATTATTTCAAGGTACTTCCTACTGGTTTTAATGCCATCCTGCAGAGCAAAAACAATCGTTACAACTGTACAAAAATTAAAAGCACCAAATCCTGATTTTAGCATTAATCATGAAAATTTTAGAATCCCTGTCTGATTTTTAAACCTAGTTTTACAATAATTTCTTTAATCAAATCTTAAGCTAATCAGGTGGATCTTTTTCAAGCAATTTTCTTTTACGTATTCAAATTTTCATGAAGATTTAACAGGATTGACCAAGAATTATGTAGACATTTGCTGCAATTTAAGTTCTTATTTACCCAACAATTCTGATGAGTTCTGCAGAAAATATATGCTGCGATATTTCCAAGAAAATATATGTCTGAGACACACTCCGATTATGAAAACATGCATAATGTATATGGGTACATGCCAAAATTAAGAAGAAGTAAGTTTGTATATGTAATAGGAATTCAACATTATAACTCAAAAGCTCATTTTTGATGTTAGTAAAACAGTATGTGATAGAAAAAGCTAATTTCTACCCCATAAAACACACTTCAAAAATGTTAAAATCAGAAAAAATGAAGTTTTGGCAAGCATAAATCCATACATAATTAGAGTCAATGATTCTGCTTTAACCAAAGAGACGCTGTCAGTTTTGTCACTGATAAAAGTAAGAATGATATTCTCATAATTTCAAAAACCTGCCTCAACAAAAGACATATTCCTTCCATGACTCTATCCACAAGTTTTGCATGCTAAAGTGGTCCAATAACCAAGATTTCTTAATTAACTTACTTCCATTTCAAATTCAGTAATCTTTTTAAACTTCTGTACACTTTACATTTATTTCTAGCGGCCATGATTACAAACAGTCTCAAGTCTGAGTTCAGGGGCCATGATGACAAACAGTCTCAAGTCTGAGTTCAGGGGCCATGATTACAAACAGTCTCAAGTCTGAGTTCAGGGGGCCATGATCACAAACAGTCTAAAGTCTGAGTTCAGGGGGCCATGATTACAAACAGTCTCAAGTCTGAGTTCAGGGGCCATGATTACAAACAGTCTCAAGTCTGAGTTCAGGGGGCCATGATTACAAACAGTCTCAAGTCTGAGTTCAGGGGCCATGATTACAAACAGTCTCAAGTCTGAGTTCAGGGGCCATGATTACAAACAGTCTCAAGTCTGAGTTCAGGGGGCCATGATTACAAACAGTCTCAAGTCTGAGTTCAGGGGCCATGATGACAAACAGTCTCAAGTCTGAGTTCAGGGGGCCATGATTACAAACAGTCTAAAGTCTGAGTTCAGGGGCCATGATTTCAAACAGTTTCAAGTCTGAGTTCAGGGGCCATGATGACAAACAGTCTCAAGTCTGAGTGCAGGAGTCATGATTATGAATAGTCTCAAGTCTGAGTTCAGGGGCCATGATTACAAACAGTCTAAAGTCTGAGCTCAGGGGCCATGATTACAAACAGTCTCAAGTCTGAGTTCAGGGGGCCATGATTACAAACAGTCTCAAGTCTGAGTTCAGGGGGCCATGATTACAAACAGTCTCAAGTCTGAGTTCAGGGGGCCATGATTACAAACAGTCTCAAGTCTGAGTTCAGGGGCCATGATTACAAACAGTCTCAAGTCTGAGTTCAGGGGCCATGATTACAAACAGTCTCAAGTCTGAGTTCAGGGGCCATGATTACAAACAGTGTCAAGTCTGAGTTCAGGGGCCATGATTACAAACAGTCTCAAGTTTGAGTTCAGGGGCCATGATTTCAAACAGTCTCAAGTCTGAGTTCAGGGGCCTTGATTACAAACAGTCTCAAGTCTGAGTTCAGGGGCCATGATTACAAACAGTCTCAAGTCTGAGTTCAGGGGCCATGATTACAAACAGTCTCAAGTCTGAGCTCAGGGGGCCATGATTACAAACAGTCTCAAGTCTGAGTTCAGGGGCCATGATTACAAACCGTCTCAAGTCTCAGTTCAAGGGTCATGATTACAAACCGTCTCAAGTCTCAGTTCAGCAGTCATGAACTCAGATTTTAGACTGTGAATTATCAAGGGTCCAGAAGACAACAAATGAGTGTAACAAAATTGACAGAGTCCCTTTATCTTTAAAACAACTAAAGAGACACAATATACGCTGATGCAAAAAAATTGTTTACAAATTAAAAAAAATATGAGTGATATTTTGACGCTTTTTTAACTGGAAAATTTGTGGCAAAGTAGCTAGGTTTTCAATGAAAAAATCATTTATAAAGGCTTATATATTTCAACCTGTATAAAAATCACATGCTCGTTTTTGTTTTGATAATTAAAGTCAAATGAGTTAAACAGAATATTGCAATATAATATATATTTCTTTTTACATCAGTCTAAACTGTGCCCCTTTTTACTTTGAAATAAAGTATATAAAAATCGATCTCCCTTACCACTTTAGAGTGGGACAAAAGCTGTAGAATTCCGGGGGTGACGCGTGCCCAGAAATCCATCACGGTTGACGAGGCTGCTACGTAGTTCTCAGACGTGCTGTTGTACATGGCAGCTATGCTCTCACAGTACATTGTCCATAGCTTAAAAAAGAACAACAGTTTACAGTGATTTTTCTAGGTGCAATTTACTTTGGTTAGCTGTTACCCCTGAGAAGAAGTGTCCATTTCGCCTCAAAATAGTAATATTTTCCCAATTTGTTATATCAGCTACCAGGTTTTTTGGCATGATTTTGTATTTTCACAAAGTTGGAATATTTTCTAAAGTCATAAGTGGTGATTTTTTTTATAAATCACTGACTTATCAAGCATCAAACATGTTACTTAAAAAAAATATGTTTGAATCTTGAATAAATGTTGAAATCTTAAAAGTTAAAAAAAGGCTTAATTAGCACATTAACAATCATTCTTGGCACAGTAATTGCCAATTTCCGACATTCTGTTGTAAATTACTTAAATGTTTTCAAAGTTTAAGCACATCTATATTTCAAAATTAGATTCAGCAGGCTAAAACAGTGCACAAAATAGCATCCTTATGTATTCATTGGTGAAAAATGATACAACTGAATAATGGTACAGTGGTCAACAATTTAGCATATGAGCTAAATATCAAAGCTGATGAAAAAAATCCAACATATTCCTGGGGCAGTATACATAAAGCATCTTAATGAATATTTTGAACTTTTAAAATTGCAATTTTTTTGACAGAATATATTTTAAATACCCTATACTTTCTATCAAATATATCCATATGCATTGTTTAGTCCATTTTTTTGCTTTAATTTTCATATTTTTGGTGTACAAACATTGTTAGTATTCTTTTAATTCAACTTATAAAAAAGAGTGAAATTTTTCACTAAGATGCTTCGTGAATACGACTTCAGAAGTAAAACATTTACCTGGCAGAGGAAGAACGCATGAAACAAGGAACTCATGTGGTTCACTGAAGTCTGAAATGACAATAATAAAGATTCAAAATCACAAAGAAATGCATGTAAAAAAAATTGAATTTCAGAATTTCAGAATTTTATTAAAAGTACCAGGTGACGTTTCATAGTTCTGATGTAAAAAAAAATTAACACTAAACATGAAGTCAATAAATTAGTGGTAAAAGTTCTAGAAGAAGAATAAAATGTAATTCCAAAGATATTTCTTAATCATTAACAAAAAAAAATTATTATGGTATTCGATGTACAAATAAGCTTTTCATTTAATCAATGCATTTGTAATAAGGATAAATTTTGATCCTTGATGTCCGCATGGAATGAAGGTATCATTTGAAAGAGTATTGCTAACTGTTTACATTATCGATGGCCTCACTTCAAATGGCAAAGCTGCATATTTTCTGTTTAGGAATTTTAACATCACTAAAATTATAAAGGCGAGTCGCATCTAACTGCAAAATGCCGAGTAATTAGTCCAATGAGAAAATGGTGTTGTATCATGTGATCAAAATGTTGAGCAATGATTGGACATGGGATTTTGTAGCTTAGACATTTGGAAGAATGTAAAATAAAGTACTAAAAATTCATCAAAGATAAAGTTATTGCAGTTTGAAATGACCAATTTTGCAATAGTTCAAGGCAAAAAAACTTTAACATTTTTTGGAATAATTCTTAAATATATATATATATATATATATATATATATATATATATATATATATATATATATATATATATATATATGTACTTTTTTATTCTTATATAACACTCTTTTAAATAATACAAAAATAAAATGGGTCACTGTATAATAAAAAAATCACATTGCGTACATCATACACTATATAACATGATTATTTGCATTCTAGACTCAATACTGAGCGAATCTTTGCAGGTTTACTTACATTAGACTGTTCAGCAAAGCCAGTCAAGATGACAAGAACGTGTTCAGCAATGAACGTGCTGGAGTCTAGCGGGAATGGCATACATGTTATGCATGCAGCCCCCTCAGTCATGGCCGTGTGGGTCAGGGTTCCGATCAGCAGCCAGGACATCAGGCGGATGTGGCCAATACAGTCTGTGAACTCCTTGGGTCTGTAAAAAAAACATGGACAATTTTCATTCCACCTAGGATATGTGTCATACATACAGCCTCATCTGTATATACAATCATGTGGGTTAAAGTCCTTCACCACATAGATATGGGCGATACAAGTCTGTGACCTCCTTGGGGTTTTAAAGAAAAGGCACTGCTATTTTAAGAACTATGGATTTTGGAAATTATAATATACAATGACTTGGATAGATTTAATTACATCATTATTAAAACAACAAAAAAACTTGTTTCCAGTTTCTGGACCAACTTTTTGTACTCGACTCTAATTATGTTTTTGCCAGCAGTCATTTTTTTTTAAACATTATCTTTTTCCACTTTTGGGAAACATTTTTGGTAGTTGGTAGTTTTGGAAGGGAAAGACTAGAAAAAATATACCAAGACAAAAGTGTGATGGGTTTTAGTGTAAAAATGATAAAAGATATGAATCTACCCCATCTATTTTGGACGTGAAATTCAAAACAACATATGTATTTTTTTACACCTTATTGCAAGAATTTATAGTTATTTTCTTTAGCCTTTTCAACTATGTTATGCACTATATTTCACACTTCAATGATGGTTTATACACCAACCCTTGCTGTGTGGTAGACGGAGGATGATAGAGCCAGGGCAGGTATCGGGCGATTGCTCGGTTGTCACGCCCATTTCCACGGGTTATCTCCAAGGCAACAAACTGTGCCATTCCTGACTTTACGAGACTTCCAAGGGTGTCCTCATTTAGGGCTGTGCAGCCTCCTTTCATGTTTGTCTGTAAAAAAAAAAGCATTTTTTATTTTAAACCACTGTTTTATTCCATTTGTCTGATACACACAAAAAATGAAACTATTCCCATAGTTACATGGAATGAGGACAGTCTCATGGATCAGCTGTATTTCACCCGTCACTGATTCAAATATTTGCGGCCCTCATAATGGATTTACTCATATATCCTTTTACTAATCAATGGTCAAAGATAATTGCCAATGACTTCCCAACAAATTAATCTACAAATTTATTTAATCAGGGCCTCGTCAACTGTGCCACAATTATGATCATGGAACTTGTGCAACTAACAGTGAAAACTATTTATACACAGTTTTCATTACATATGAAAGGAAAACCAATCTTAAAAGTTTTTTCTCTTTAATCATTTATGAGTGAATGCAAGAAGGATACATATCTAAGATATCAGTGCAACCTCACACATTTAATTATGGAGAGATATGACACATGCCTGGTATTTAAACTATTTTATATATATTCGAATGGTCTCATCTCATGTATGATATCTGTCTACCTTGAGTTTGGAGATGGTGTGTAGGTCACTGATGAACTCGACACAGTCCGAGAGGTACTGCCTCATACACTCGGCAGCATAGGTTGACATGAGGGAGTGGGCGTGTGTGTGGTAGAGCATCCCCAGGTCCCCGACAATGTTCGTACTGCCGATAGTCCCTCCAGCATCCAGCACCACAAACTAAGGGATTTGATGGCAAGGTTTAGATATATAACATGTAATTGAACAAAGACAGATTTTAGAAGTATCATACAGGTATGCTTAGACTTGTATGTTTTTGTTAAAAATCAAGGGGCAAATATCAACAAACGTTCTGGAGTTATTGGACTTGCTACGTTATGTGCATATTTTTTTTTAACAAACAGTATGCACCTACATTGTACATATTGTTTTACATAATTATTTAAGGATTATTCATTTTGTCTATTGTACACAATGACATCAAATGTGCCACTACAATGCAGACGACAACCTCATGGATAGGACAATGTCTCATAATATTTGAATCAGACAAAATGTCAAAGATGTTTCTACCATTTCAGTAAACCTACCTGTACCAGTAGTAGCAGATTGTCATCTAGAAGGCTGGCCTTGAACTTGCGAGCTTGGACCAGCTGGAATACCTAACTACTGAGTACCTACCTGTACCATTAGTAGCAAGTTGTCATCAGGCAAGCTGGCCTTGAACTTGAGGGCCTGGACTAGCTGGAATATCACCGTCCTTGTCAGATACAGCTTGTCTCGTTCCTGTCAAATAAAATTTCAGTTAGAGATTTAATGATCTTCCAACATACTTCAATGATGGTAACAAATGGCAAGTTCCTTTATTGAAGTACTTATCATCCTTCTTCTTTGATAGGCCAATAGGCCCGAATGTCTTGAACGGGTTTTGAGTAAAGGCCAAGGCTCAAATATTTTGCAGTGCCAACAATGACACAAAAAAGGCTATCACAATACCTCAACATTGTTAACAGACAAGCTTAATATGACTGGTAATGGAAATTATACAAGATATTATGCACATATATACACATTCTGACCAAATTAGGTGATAATTGCACAAGGGCTTGAAAAGATATTGATCGGAAAAGAATGATTTTAGGTAATTTCTATAAGTAAAGGGCAATAAGTACACTGTGGTGACTTGAGCCATTTGGCTTGTAAGGAAACTAGTTCAGGATATTTAGATTGAAGTTATTCTGTTAGTGAAAAATGCCTTACTCTGGAGAAAACTTGGTTGCCAAGGGAACAGATATCCAAGACCTGATTCAGCTGTGGTGACTTGAGCCATTTGGCTTGTAAGGAAACTAGTTCAGGATATTTAGATTGAAGTTATTCTATAAGTGAAAAGTGCCTTACTCTGGAGAAAACTCGGTTGCCAAGGGAACAGATATCCAAGACCTGGTTCAGCTGTATGGTGCATGTTGTCACGGCAATACTCACAAGCTTAGAGAAGGGCTCCAAAATGTGCTGCAATAAAATTTACAGTTTTTAGTAGCACTAATGAATGTTTTGGACATGCCTTATTATTGTTTATTACTTTATATCACTCTTAATTTTTAAAATGATATTTTTATCCATGTTTTTCTTTTTTCTTTAGGCCTAAAAAAAAAAATTGTTTGGTTAGGGTTACATCCTTTTCAAAAATAGGTAGGGTAGGTAGGCTTTTTTTTATTTTTTATTTTTTTATTTTTTTTATTAGGCTTTATATAAGAATGTTATTTTCATCATTGGAGAATGGTGTTAAAGTTATCTTCTATATAAGCAATTAAGGTTTTAAACTACATATTGAAAAGCAAAAAAAAAAAAAAAAAAAAAAATATTTTTTTTTTTTTTAGTTTTTCATTTTTTTTTCAAACTGACTATAAAAACGTTAGGGTCGGCGCCTATTCCGTAGGTAGGGTCGGGTAACCAAAACCAAATGTATTTTTTTTTAGGCCTTATCTAATCCTGCGACAAAGGGAAGTCTGGGTCGTTATTCATAAAACATCTCCAGTCAATGGTTAACTTATGTAAATTTCCTGAAATTTTCATAGTCAAATTCAACGGTAGTATTAAGTTATCATATCACACAATAGTTAGAAACTTATTTAAGAAAATGACTTAAGATTTTTATGAATACTGGCCCAAAATAATGATTTAGTACCACAAAGAACTACTTTTGTTTTTAAAAGTATCTCAAAATACGAATCCATAAATTGCTATTTAACAAAAGAATACATGGAAAAATTAAAAACAAACTGTAGCAGATGCGTCAAATGAAAAGGAAACAGAAGTAAAGGTCTCTGGATATTAACCATCATATCATACTTTCCCATTTTTGAATTGGTAATTCCAAGTTGTAATATTTTTTTTTAATTTTGATTTGATTAGTCACATCAGACACTGATAGTTAAGATTTGCTAATGAAATTTTCGATTCATTTAATGACTAAAACGCAGCATTTCACTATAATTTCTCATCTTACGATATTTGTCTTTCACTCCTTGTTAAGACGACTCCAGAATACATACCTTTGCATTGTTGATACCATTGACCTTTAGCAAGCATGTGATAATCTTCAACACCGAGGTCATATCGCACGGCACGGGGAGAATCTCCGTGAGACGTCGGAAGAACACATCAAATTGGTTGAGTATATTCGTCCACATGGCTGCGCTGCTTTCCAAAACAATTGAGTTCATGTATGTGGCCAGGTTGTCTAGCAGGACTTGTATGCTCTCTGCTGTAAGGTTGCGTGTATTGTTCAGACCCTGAGGAGAAATGAAGAAAGTACAGAATATTTCAAGTACAAATTGGAATAAACAGAGATCGTACATGTGGCTGGATTGTCTGGAAAGAGTTGTACGCTCTCTGCTGTAAGGTTGCGTATATTCTTCAGCACCTGAGGAAAAACAAAGGAAGAAAAGAATATTTTAAGTACAAATTGGTATTAACCATGTTTGTACATGTGGCTGGATGGTTTAGAAAGAGTTGTACGCTCTGTTCTACAAGGTTGCATGTTCCTTTCAGGCCATGAGAAGAAAACAAAGAAAGTACAACAGAATGGTACAACTTGGCTATAACATTTAAACAAATATAAGGGTACCGTTGCTTTTTTTTAAAAAATATATCTGCACTTCCATATTTTGGTGCATTTCCATAAAATGGAATGGAAATAGATGTTTATGATTTGATATTGTTGGTTTACCTCCAGTAGGTGATGTATGGCAGCATGACAGGGCAGCTCGGAAAAGTCCGTCAGGGCAGCAGCAATAGACTTCAGGAACTGGTTGTCTGTAAGGGACCGCCAGGGTCAATTTCATCATAAAATGTAATGTTTCTTCCTGTTTTTTTTTCCAAAAGTAAAGCAAAACTGCTGTCCTATTTGAGAGGCTATTAGAAAGTTACCCTTGTGTTGATCAAACCCACACACTCATGGGCAAGAGATAGACATATATACCTCCAGGCTACATTCTCCTACCATTAGAAATTTCCCAATATCCTTTCGAGTACCGCTACCGTACATCGACGCGCTACCGTAGCCGCCTAATGCAGACCAATTTTTCAAGGGTGCTGGTTACCGCTACTGTTTTACTGTAGGAATACTGTAGACGACTGAAACGTACCGAAAAAGTAGGTACGTCCAGTTCCACAGCCGCAAAATGCACATTTTCCACAAATTTGTGGTACGTTTTTCATTAAAATAAGAAGGATTGTGAACTTTAAAAACAGCATTAATACGCTATGGTACTTTGTCTTAGAAACAGTTACTACACTACGGAATTTCTTTCAAATATAATAACCATGCAAAAATAAGCAACGGTATTTCTTTAAAAATCGTCATTCAACATTATTCGCCTCTGGTATTTGTAAATTTGCTTTAATAAAACCGCATTCTTATGCTTTTCCTCTTGTATCAGAAGTACGCTGTGGTATCACTGTTAAATTTAAGAAATGAGCAAAACTGCGCAGTGGTATTACTGTGATATTTGTTTTACGGACTGTGTGTTAACTTCGATAAGGTAGACATTTCGTGTTTGAATTAAACTAAATCAGTCACTTAAGTGCACTTTGGTAGCGTTCTTGAATCTAGAAGTATGCAAAACTACGCAGCGGTATTTCCTGTATAAACATAATACGTAATCAACATAACACAACCCATTTCAAAGGCGACGTTGCCTTTGAAGGTCATTTAACGCTAGTTACGCTTCCTTTTAAAACTGTTGACATATATGCTACAACTTTCTTATAAATCCAACCGGACATCTATTACGTGATCGCTTTAAAGTTATCATGGAAACCATAGTGACTGCAAATATATCAACAGAACATCCATTACAAAATAGCTGTCACAGTTGCCATGAAAACCACTGCAATAGACAATAAACCAACCGGACAAATATCACAAGGTCGCATCAAGGTTGGAACCACAGTGACCCCTGTTATGAATGTTGTATGGGAAAGGAGCATTACTTAATACAACATGCATCAATACATATCTGTCGTTGAAACAATGATCAAATGTCACGGTCACCATTCAAGAATCGTTGGTGCTTCGTGTGTCATGGGGCATCTTAGGAATTACCAAGCGTACTTAAGTCGAAAGATAGAAGTAGGATTGACTCAAACAGTTGTAGAGAACTGAAGAGAAGATGATCATGTTGTATTTGCCGACAAGTTAAAAACATCAGTTCCTCTGGCGTTTGGAAAAAATCTATACTTTCGTGTCACGCATTAAACACCGGAAGGACATATTGGTCAATCGCAAAATCAGTCCACGAAAAGAGATGGCAAAGTTAGGATGCTCAGCAGAGGGGAACACATGGCATGAAATATTGCGGACCGGAAGCTTATGTCCACTGCATGGGAATAATCAAAACATGTGTGCAACCCGATGACATGTTTCAATCCTATAATAAATAGCCGACAGAACAAGGTTTTGGCGGAAGAAGTAAATGCAAAAGGAAAGTGGGAAAAACATGCATCAAAGTTATTTTATAATTAAAAAAGAACAGGGGTGTTGTAGACAGTGAACATTTACAGTGTACCAACACAAAGTGCTTATTTGTGGACCTAATGTGTGTGGTTTGCCGTGTACATCTCGCTTGTGATTCATCATGTATAAAGCTTCAACCCTCCGGCTACCTATAAGCTGTTTGAGAGAATGGTAATACTTTTTTACAGTATATTACAAACATGCTGTAGAATGTTAAATAGTAACCATAATCAGGTTTAATAACATATTGATCGTTGCATTACCACCAAAATGAAACATGAATAACATCTTTTAAAATCAATCAGCTGTTTAGTGTTTTATGTTTCTGTTTTTAGGTTGCAGAACAACTTATCGGCGGGAATAGCACACGTATAAGGAAATCCAAACAAACAAGCGACATATTTTAACTTGACCTCTTTGGCAATGTGCAGTGCAGAGTCAGCTTGCATGAGTATAATTCTAATGTTTATAAAATAAAACGCAAATGAAATGTTCTTTTATTTAAGGGAATGTTTTATTTCGTATCGTGGCATTACCTCTAGGAAAGGCCGAATGGAGGTCAAGTCCAACAAGACTATGGCTCCAGAAACACAGAGGAACGGAAAACAACAACTCATGTATCCTAAACATTTTCAATAATATATGTTTTTTATATAATTGCAGTTTGAAATGACCCTTAAATCGAAACAATGAATGGCCTCTGAAGTTCATGAAAATGCATACATTAAATTATTTCTACTGTTTAATGGCACATCTTGAATTTCAGAGTCTAGTACAAGAAAGCGCCGTTTAGATCAATCATGTATTAAAATAAATGTTCAATATAGTATTGATGAAATAATCATAACAAAATGTTGTTCAGGTGTCAACATTTTGTTCCTGAAGGGACGAATAATGTTTGTTTTAATGTTTTTTTTATAGAATTAAACATTTCAAGCTTAAAATGAGGACATATTTTTCGAAATTACACATATACAGTGCAATTGTCTCTAACAACGTGTCTTTATAACAAATATTCATCAATATGTGATTTCTTTTTACAGACCGATGATATTGCATTGCACCAGAAACTCCACTAGACTCTGTTGCCGTTTCGTTAATCGCATGCTGTGATTATACTGGTGTTGTTTCCCGTGACAAATCTTGCGATATTTTTAGCAATATAATAGTTACAGCGAAATTCTTTGATTTATGTTTTGGTCTATGTTTTTCTATTATATAATTATGTACATGTGTTCTTTGTTGATTGGAGAAAAAGTATTTTCATTATTGATTTTCGTCGTGTTTAATTTTATCCCTATGTATTCCTCAAGTTCCTATGATGTATATAATTGATCTATACATTTTATAACCTTGATGTATGAATGAATTGTGAATCCGTATTTGGATTTTAGTCCTATAAGTATACATTTATATAGGAAATGAATGAACATGTTTGTAAAATATCATGATAGAGAATTGTTATTTTAATTCCTTTCTGATCTATTTGATGAAAAACATATTGTTTTGTAATCGCTCTATGCATGTACAAATACTAAAATAAACAAAAATATGTATAATATAATGAATACTACAGGGACAATCCCATTAGTTGAACAGTAAAAAATAGGCCCTGTTAAGGTGTACACGTCAAGGACCCAAACAACAATGAACTAGAGACACAAACATTGTTACACCACTTCTTAAATCATAATTTTCACTTTTTGTTTTATTACTGAATTTTACATAAAATGACACGTGCCTGGAAAACTGTGATAATGTGATGTGTGCATTAAAATTAAGCACAGCTAAAATAGCGCATTTATACATACATGGTTTAGCCACACATGGCATTCCAGAGAGTTTTTATGTGGATTTTTTTCAATTTACTCCGATTCAAGCACACACATGCATAATATGATTGAAATAATAAAAACATTTCGCAACGTTGCCTTACAAACATCTTTTTAAGCATTATACTTTTGAAATATTTTGGAAAACCTTTTTCTACAACTGTAGTACAAAATTGCTGTTTGAGAAATATCAAATAATAGCCGTAGTGTATTTATGAGGAAAACAACAGACATAAATATCGAGTTACTACAAAAGTTAAAACTGCCATAGTGTATCTATGCATGCACACGTGGTATAATTCCAAGATTGATCATAACATTAAACGTCTCCGGCAATTTTGAAATACATATACCTGAAATGTTTGTACTAGAACTACCAGAGTGTATTAATGCATAATATTATCCTTTATGTACTTAACAAATTGTTCAAAGAAGTAATTCCTATCTACAAAACTCGCCTATAGTAGTTTTATAAACATTAAAAAGTAGCCAATACCGAAGATGAAAAATACCACAACCTACATATCACAGGATTACCATTGCGCTGTTTTGCATGTGCATTTACCTACTGATGATTGTCTTCAATCAAATTACTACAACACACGTCTACGGTTATTCCTACATTTGTTCAAAATTCATCATATCCGTAGTGTATTAATGAGAGTTTTGTATTTTTCCGAAGTCAACCAGAGCGTAGTTATGCCGAAATGTCATATATATTAATAAGTGAATATTTTAATTGCCGTTACATAATAAAACCAATAAAATGCATTTTATTGTATTAATGTGTCTATCAAAGGGTTTAAGTAAAAGGAAAAATGTACATTTTCACTAGAACATTACCTAATTAGGGATAATGTATATGTCACTAATTCGTGAAATGCAAACTTGATTTATAAGGGTGTTATGTTATATAATTTTATGTACTATATAATGTTTGTAATTAATTTCTTTAATTGTGTTATAAATTTATACTGTTTCGAAATTGATAAACATTTTACCTAATTGCTAACGCATTTTAATCGGGAGATTTAAGTCTCTGCTTTTAGCAAAACATGTACAAGATTATAAAAATAAGCGGTATTCCCACGCTGTACGATAGCGGTAATCAGAAGCCGAAAATTTGAGTACGGTTTACACTGCTGTGGTAGTTCGCCGGTGTATGATAGAGGTAATGGGGACACCCGAATTTTGGGTCTGCATTAGGCGGCTATGGTAGCGGAAAGGATATGCCTTGCAGTGAAAAAGCTATGAGTAAAAAATATGTTTTCTGTAAGGCATAATCCTTATACAGTCGAAACAGCAAACAAATCAAGGTGTGAGATTCCTACCTGAACCCGTGAAAATGACATCGACCCAAGCAAACAAAACAAAGTGTGAAATTCTTACTTGGGACCGCGAAAATGACATCAAGTGTGGAAAAATATTGACCCTCAAGATATCGAGCCATCCGATCAAATTTTATATGAACAAAGAGTAAAAAAAATTGGTCCTTTTAATCTGGTTCGAGCCAACAAGGATATCGAGCCATAAGATATCGAGCCAACGATTTTCGACTGTAATATAATTTTTTTCTTTCTTTGTCTTTTTCTTAACACTTTTCATGTTTCTAGAAAATTGGGAATTCCCAAATTTAGTCAATCCAACCCTTTTTTCTCAATCTGAAAGGCCCTGCACGACCCCCTTCACAAAATGGGTGAAAAATACAGAAGTTCTTGAAACAGTGTTCTGTTAAAACTGAGTTGAGATCATCATAATTTTCATCTAGCCTTTAGACTTCCAACCAATCATTTTGACAATAACTCTAACTGGGGTAATTTAAGGTAATTAGAGGTTGAGAGTGGTCCAGTGGCATAGGTTTCCATCTTCCACCCATGAAGTTGTGTGGGTTTGATCCCAATCAGGGTACTTTCTAATGGCCACTAAAAAGGACACCAGTAATGGTAGCAAACTAGAGTATCTTCATAATAAAATGAGTATACTGTGAAATCATTAATGTTCGTGGGGCATTAATGTTCGTGGTTTTCGTGGGTTGGGTGATCCACGAATTCAAGATCCCACGAAATATAAATCCTTTATTCGCTTTTTCAATTGCCTTGTTACGTACATACTCTAGTATATTATTTACAGAGGTCGCAGTATACAGTGTTAAAACCTGTCTCACTGTATATTTTTCGATCATTATTCTGTTAATATATTATAACTGCCTTTAACAAATAATGAACCAAATCAATTAAATGTGTTTTATGCAGCAAATGACAGTTATAAGCACGTGTTTAAACGTGGGCTGTCAATGAAAATCTCCAAGTTAACAAGATGTGCGTGATGAGTGTCCATACTCGATTTTTTTATTTAATAAAATAATTAATCGATTACTAGTATATTGAAGGTTACTAAGCACCGAACGTGACAATATACGCACCTTTTCGGAGTTTTCACAGTTTGCAAAATTCTTAATTGGCATTCAATGGCTTCCCCTATCTGTATTTATGATCAGGGTACATCTTGTTTTATAACCTTTATTCCCAATTAAATCGATAAGTGACATGGGTATATGCACTAATTGGCATGTCGTACCACATTAGCGAGTGTCATAAACCGAGTGACGTAGAAGACGGAAATCACGGGCCAGCGCGTGGATATTATGCTGACGATCTAGGACGATCTTTGATTTTATTTTTTTTCAAAAATGAAAATCCACGAATTCTAGTACCAACGAAATTGTTTTTTTTCGGCAAACCACGAAATTTCATGCCCACGAACATTAATGATTTCACAGTAGTATAAATTAAGGTAATTGATATATATAGAATATTTTACTTGACAATAACATAACATATTGTATACAAAATTCAATTCAACACTAAAAAATCCTACATATATATACACATAGTTTCCAATGATATGACTGACAGAATTTTTGGACCAAAGTTTTTTTCAGCTTGCAGCTTCAAAGATGATAATATTAAATAATAAATTGAAAATCCAATTGTCAGTAAATTGGTTTTTTGATCCCCTTTTTTTAAATCAATTTTAAATGACCATTGACAAAAATATTATAACTGACCTTCAAAGCTGCTCTGAAACAGCATGGGAAAGATGCCATTTGGTGCTAGCTGGTGAAGGCAACAGCGTATAAACTGTCGGGAAATACTGAGACTGTTTCCCGGTATAATAACGTTCGTCTCCATCTGCCATGTGTATGGACTGCTGGACGCTATCCTGTAATGTACAGTTAACACAATGTATAATCTGTCGGGAAATACTAAGACTGTTGGGATATACAGAGATTGTTCCCCGAAACCACAAAGCTCATATCCATCTTCAACGTGTATTGACTTCTGAAAGATATCCTGTTAAAAAGAGTACTCTAGCTAGAGTAATGTGCCAAAATATATGAAAATATCTATTAAATTGTCGGATTTCGATTTTGTGGCCTTAGTTAAAGATTTTGCAACCCCCCAATGCTGATGACACAAAGTTGATGACAATAAATTTTCAACTCATTATGTCCTTATTTTAAGTCTTGCATGTCCAAATACAGGCCTTGACTTCTCAGAGATGTAATTGCCCAAGAATCTGAAGGGCTGAAACCATTTCGGTGATGCTTTTTGAGGCCCCAGTGGGAGTCAAATGGGGAGAAGCACCCTGCCAAGAAGCAAAACTGGCTTTTTGGAAGCCCTTTCCAGGGCTCTCCTGACTTCAGATTTGAAGCTAACAGGAGTGTCAATACTAATAATAAAAAAGAAACAACTAAAAGCAACAAGTTAACTTTTTTCAGATAAAAAAAAAGAGAAAGAAAAAAAAGATCTCTAAAGTCCTAAGATCTGCAGAATCCGCAGACAAATTACATCCCGGTTCATCGCAAGTTCTTTATTTCTGAAGTACTTTAAAACCAAAGGCTTTAAGGTATCTAACCCACACAAATGAGAATATTGGATGCCTCATGACCCCATAGTATTGTGGTATCATTTGAAAGGTTTTGTGTGCAATACAAGAACATTATTTATTTTTTTTAAATTGAAAATAGTTTATCAAACAAGTTTTTTGACCTTCAAAACTTGCAAAATATGACATTTAAGATTTCAGTTAAAAAATAGCAAATATACAAACTGTAATAACTTTATTAATAACATACATTTTGGGCTTTATTTTACATATTAGTAATCAGCTATCAAGCTATCAGAGAGCTGTCAGATTCCTTACATGAAGAAAAAAAAGCTTGAAGTTAATTCAGCATTCCTACCTGGAAACAGCTATCAAACTCTCCAGCAACATAGGTGTGGCAAGGGAGGGTTCCCGATGAATATACGTCGCAAGGACAACCACACACATTCCAATAGTCTCATCATCATACTGCTCGAGGATGGCGTTACAATCTCCACACCTCTCTACCATAGCGTTCTCACTGTGGCGATTGGGCATCGGCTTCTTGACCGGCTTGGTCAGTAGGTCAGTCTTTCTCATTCTGCGTCTGAATACATTATTGGTAATATTTAGTCTACAATTTCCTTAGCTTACACAGTTTTTTTGTCACAGCAATTACGTTTCCGCAGTGTTCCTCTGCAACACGTATTTGTATTCAACCAATACTTTATTCACATGATCATGGATGCAAACATTGGCAACTCTTAATAACAACAATGCAAACACTAAGCTGTTATTTTTTCAGTAAGATAAGGGGTTAAACTCAACAATAATCAAAAACCACAGCTTTATAATAATGTGCATATTTTCTCTACAAATGTCTACCAACTTTCACTTGAATAACTTGAAAAAAAAAAGAGTTTTGGTTAGGTTAAAGTTTTTGCACGACAAAGACTATAACTCAGACAACAATAGCACAAATGCTATCACAACACCTTGGTTATTTATTCTTAAAAATCAAACTAGAAACAAGGATTACAAACTCATATAACTTTTGTAAAGGATCTCGTAATATAGACAATGTCATACACAGAATGACCCACACAGTACTGACATACCCAGATTTTGTAGTTTTCTCAGTATCCATTCCCTCGGCAGCCAACTCAGGGAACTTCTTCTGCAGCTCAATGGTGGTCAAGCCAGTTTTACGGGACTTGCGCTGACGGAAGTTGGGTTTTATGCCTGGCTTGGACCTCGGGCTCGTCTTCTTACCACCTGAATTTCATGTTGTTTGAATATTTAAAATTTACCCACAAATAACAAGTCTGAACAATTATATCATTTAAGGTTATGTTTTGTTGTACCTGTATGCTTATGGTTCTTGTTTTTACACAACAAACAGTAGCTTTGTTTTTGCAGTAATTATCTGAGCATGAGTAGTATACTGATTTACGCATACTTAACCCCACCTTTTGTTGTTACTTTAATCCTATTGTTCTATTTTTTACATATAGCCAATAGATACTTTATTTTTACAGTAATTATCAGAGCATGCATTGTTAACTTATTAAGGCAACCTCAAGCTGTTAAATATAATCCATTTTTTTTTTTTAAATTTCTGGCTTCGTACATGATAAATATACGGCAATATTGTGTATGCAATGAATATCACGTAAAGAATACAAAAAAAAGTCACTGAAATAATAAAAGCAACCAACCTTTGGCTTTATCTTTTGTTGGGTCACCCACAGATTCAGCATCTGAAGTCGTCTGTGTTTTCTCGCTTTCTTCTGCACTCTCAACATCCTCTGACAGTGGATCTCTACTTGTCTCTGATTGGATGATAGACTTGTTGGTCGCCTCTGATTGGCTGGGAGACTTGCTGGTGCCCTCTGATTGGTTGAGAGACATGCTGGTTGTGTCAGCTGTTGTCACGGTTGACCGACTGGACATAGAATGCTGACCAGTCTTCGAGATGTCAGACGTGGTCAACTCCTTGCTATAAGTGGACACGGGGGTGGTCAAATCAAGTCTTGGGGCACTAACTCTCCTGAAATTTACTAACTTCTAAAATCAATTCGGTTTCAACAGAATTCTTCATACTGAAGTTCTTAAACTTACATTGCAGGTACATGGTATTGTCAGATTAATACTTCAGTTTAAGCTGCACTCTCATAGATTAACTGATTTTCAAATCAGAATTAGCTGATTTTTTGCATGAATGCTTTCAATTCAGTCAAAAAAGATAACCCAAATTACAACAGATCTCAATTGTTTGGTTTACTATAATTTTCTTTATGGGGTCTCGATGTGTCTCCTAATAAAGCTTACAGAGGGCTCCTTCCATGGTATAAAACAGCCTACAAACCTGATTGGTGGAGCCTTTTCCCTGACAGGGGACGTCACCTTGTCCTCTCCCTTTTTAAACTTCTCCAACTGTTCTACCATCTTCATCTCCACACTTATTGGCCGCTCTGACTTTGTTTTTGCCTGAAGGGAGGATTTCAGTTGTTTGAACAATAAAAAAACAATCTCTTCAATAGGCATTTTTGACATATAAGCTCAAGACTAACTATATGATGTTACGAAAGCAAAGAAATCCATAATTTTTATTTAGCTCCATGTTCAACAGCTGGTCAGTATTGGCATATGCCTGCAGTAAAGAAAAGTTATTTTCTTGAGCTTTGAATGGCTAAATGCACAACTTCCAAAAACATACAATAATTTCAGACATGACCCCACAGATGTATTTATGCAGCCCTTTTACAGGGACAGCTGGACCCCATATCTTCTACTGAAAATGAGACATGCATTATTTCCAATCACATATAAGATGAAACGCCATTTGTATATTACATAAATAATAGAATATAATTGTGAACTTTATATTCTAAATATGAATTCCAGCTCAGATAATGGATTTATTCCACTTCTATATATGGAACACCTTTTCAAACTGAGTACCTGTTTTTCGCTATGCTGGTCAGAGGAGTCTGTGGTCTCATTGTCCAGGTAGTGAACAAGTTTTCTGGGGGAGCGCTTCTGTCGATACCTCCTTACAGGTGTCTCTGATACTAAAAACAAATACACATTAATTACTTTATAAGGCCAACACAATTTTAACATGTAAGTGAGGGTTGTAGACATACTGTTAATAACTTACAAGAATATTGAGAATCAGTACCAGAAATTGTCGAAAAGCACATTTAGCAGATGCCTTCATTTGCTTGTAGATGACTACATTTGTCTATACACGTCTACGCTTATTAACAGATGCCTATATTGGTTGTAGATGCCATGTTTGTTCACATATGCCTATATTGTCTGTTGATGCCTATGCTTGTTCACAGATGCCTATATTGTCTGTTGATGCCTATGCTTTTTCACAGATGCTTATATTGTCTGTTGTTGCCTATGCTTGTTCACAGATGCCTATATTGTCTGTTGATGCCTAAGCTTTTTCACAGATGCTTATATTGTCTGTTGTTGCCTATGCTTATTCACAGATGCCTTTATTGTCTGTAGATGTCTATGCTTGTTCACAGATGCCTATATTGTCTGTTGATGCCTATGCTTGTTCACAGATGCCTATATTGTCTGTTGATGCCTATGCTTGTTCACATATGCCTATATTGTCTGTTGATGCCTATGCTTGTTCACAGATGCCTATATTGTCTGTTGATGCCTATGCTTTTTCACAGATGCTTATATTGTCTGTTGTTGCCTATGCTTATTCACAGATGCCTTTATTGTCTGTAGATGTCTATGCTTGTTCACAGATGCCTATATTGTCTGTAGATACCTACGCTTGTTCACAGATGCATATACTGGTCTGTAGATGCCTACGCTTGTTCACAGATGCATATACTGGTCTGTAGATGCCTACGCTTGTTCACAGATGCCTTTGTTGTCTGTAGATGCCTACGCTTGTTCACAGATGCATATACTGGTCTGTAGATGCCTACGCTTGTTCACAGATGCCTCTATTGTCTGTAGATGCCTATGGTTGTTCACAGATGCCTCTATTGTCTGTAGATGCCTATGGTTGTTCACAGATGCATATATTGTCTGTAGGTGCCTATGCTTGTTCACAGATGCATATATTGTCTGTTGATGCCTATGCTTGTTCACATATGCATATATTGTCTGTTGATGCCTACGCTTGTTCACAGATACCTATATTGGGTGTAGATGCCTATGGTTGTTCACAGATGCATATATTGTCTGTAGATGCCTATGGTTGTTCACAGATGCATATATTGTCTGTTGATGCCTACGCTTGTTCACAGATACCTATATTGGGTGTAGATGCCTATGGTTGTTCACAGATGCCTATATTGTCTGTAGATGCCTATGCTTGTTCACAGATGCATATATTGTCTGTAGGTGCCTATGCTTGTTCACAGATGCATATATTGTCTGTTGATGCCTACGCTTGTTCACAGATACCTATATTGGGTGTAGATGCCTATGGTTGTTCACAGATGCCTATATTGTCTGTAGATGCCTATGGTTGTTCACAGATGCATATATTGTCTGTAGGTGCCTATGCTTGTTCACAGATGCATATATTGTCTGTTGATGCCTACGCTTGTTCACATATGCATATATTGTCTGTTGATGCCTATGGTTGTTCACAGATGCATATATTGTCTGTAGGTGCCTATGCTTGTTCACAGATGCCTATATTGTCTGTTGATGCCTACGCTTGTTCACATATGCATATATTGTCTGTTGATGCCTATGCTTGTTCACATATGCATATATTGTCTGTTGATGCCTACGCTTGTTCACAGATACCTATATTGGGTGTAGATGCCTATGCTTGTTCACAGATGCCAAAGATTGTCCACAGATGCCAACACTTGTCTGTAAATGCCTCAACTTTTTTTTTAGATGGCTAAACCTGTCCAGAGAATCCGATGCTTGTCTGTTGACCAAGAAGCATATTTACACAAATATTTTTTACAGAATGATGAAACTTGCTAAACATATGCACTTGTAACTCTTAACATAAAGGTTTCCAAATTGCAGGCCCACATTTATGTTTATGCATATCACTTTACCATGACACCTAGGCCATGACAATTTCTTGACTTTGTCTTCAAAACCAGATGAAGTAATACCTGAAATAAAATTAATGAATGAAGTTCACAAATATTTTATTTTTTATGAAACAATAACTATTTACGAACCATGTTCCAGAGTAGCTGGGGAGTTTCTTCCATCATCCCCTCTGCTCGAATTCCTTTTTCCATCTCCAGCACCTTTGGGAATAAAAAAACAAAACTTTAACTCCCTGTTCCACGTTCATCATTAGCTAGGGCCCGACCCCAGGGGATATAGGGCTGGCCACTCTACCTGATTATCTTTCTCCATCTAAAGCATCTACTAATATCCAACAGATACTCGAAACAATAGATCAAAAAATTACATGCACTTGTGATTGAGATTACTGTATGAGTACAAGTACTCTTTGTTTAGCTCCAAGGTTAAATGCATGTTTGATTGCAACTAGGACCCAGTGGCTAGAATTTAGCTACCTTGCCAATCTGCTAAATCCAATGTAACTGCATCAAGTGGTGTCCCCTAGTTGCCTGAGGCTAGAATTTGGTGCCTCGTGGATAGCGCTATATTGATTAAGTTTCATGCTTAGAAAATCTGCATGTAAAAACCATGTTCACTTTCTGGAGGAGGGGCCTAACCCTTTATGCCATTTTTCTATTGGTTCACTTATTTTATTTTTATCTGGATAGCATTGATTTGATTAAGGGCATTGCTCAGGTAAAGACGGCTCTTATGTGGTACCCGTAAAAAGCCCTATGTACATGCAACTCACCCCTTGATTCAAAATTGTTAAATATAAATTTACAAGTAAACACTATACACTCACCTGCCTCCCCCTGAGAGCTAGTGGGAGCCTTGCTGTACTTGACAGTGGTTGTACCAGAGTCTCGCACCATCTCGATAAACACGTCCTCGGTGACAGCGGGAGGACTCTGGGGAGGGGTTTCTGTCTCAAGGATGTTCTCAAGGTCATTCACACTGATTTTTGCTGAATCTGAGAAAATTTATGCATGTCACAAATTTTTGCTAAAGAATATTTTGAGAGTCCCAAATTATTGGGGATTAATGATAAATTGTGTTTGTCATATTGAAAAGAATTGCGATTTTGATCTCTAGGATGTACACAAGATTCATCATGCTTATCTTTGCTGAATTTGAATGGAGAAAATTTTGAGGGTCCCAAATTTTAAGGGTTTAATGATAAATTTAGTGTTTAGGAACATGCAAACAAAGTTTCATTGAAACATTTTGAAAGTTTTTCTGAATTTTACACAACAACACAGCCGAGGACAATATAGAGCCTATAACAATATCACCACTTTTTCAGCCATAGTTACGTCCTTAGCTACTTATCAGCATACTGCCATAGTAAATATGTGTACCAAGTTTCTATCTATATACATCTTACACAGGCTCCTCGAGTTCTTGCCAAGAGTACGCCTGACAATAACAACAAACCAGCAGGGGTCTGTTACATCAAAGAATCCTAGATACAGTTTTGTACAATGGAGATATATAACATAATGCTACCTACCCTTGTGTCTTGGTAAATTGGGTGTAGAGGGTGGCATGGCGTCGTCAGGCAGTGTCTTACAATGGTGGTGCTGGGCTTCTATTGTGTTTACCACGATACGAACCAGCGTCTGCACAATTGCTGATATTGGGGAGGTGTTGATCTGGTACTGAAGAAGGGAAGATATTGCAATGATTTTTTTCTCATACATTTAAACTATAAATTTTACTAATAGAAGCTGATATTGAGCTCTTGCATCAGGGTCAAAGCATGTTCCTTTGAAAAGAGCCCCTGTTCAGGATTAAACCCGGGACTCCTTGAGTTGGGGTGGATCCTCTATAACTTAACCTACCCTACCTAGTACCTTATTTATTCACTAAAACCAGCAGTCTCTGTAGCTGAGAGATTGTGAGTATGTGGCTCCAGGTACCATAGGGTATAGTAAGGGGGCTTAATGCTGGAGGATGGGGAGGGGTAGGGGGCCGTAGCATACTTACCTTATACAATATGACCAACAGTGTCTGTAGCCAGGAGGTCCTAGCATGTGGCTCCAGGTACCATAGAGTGTAGTTGGGGGGCTGGTAATAAATGGCTTACTGCTAGGGAATGGGGGAGAGAGAGAATGGCAGACTTAATGCTAGGTGATGGGGGAGGTAGAGGGGGCTGTAGCATACTTACCTTATACAATATGACCAGCAGTGTCTGTAGCCAGGAGGTCCTGGTATGTGGCTCCAGGTATCACAGCATGTAGTTAGGGGGCTGGTAATCACTGGCTTAATGCTAGGGAATGGGGGAGAGAGAGAATGGCAGACTTAATGCTAGGTGATGGGGGAGGTAGAGGGGGCTGTAGCATACTTACCTTATACAATATGACCAGCAGTGTCTGTAGCCAGGAGGTCCTAGTATGTGGCTCCAGGTATCATAGAGTGTAGTTGGGGGGCTGGTAATCACTGGCTTAATGCTAGGGAATGGGGGAGAGAGAGAATGGCAGACTTAATGCTAGGTGATGGGGGAGGTAGAGGGGGCTGTAGCATACTTACCTTATACAATATGACCAACAGTGTCTGTAGCCAGGAGGTCCTAGCATGTGGCTCCAGGTACCATAGAGTGTAGTTGGGGGGCTGGTAATCACTGGCGTAACGCTGGGGTGAAGGTCCATAATGAAGCAGTAACAGGGTGATGGACAGTATCTTGTTCCCGAGCTCAAAGTTTCGATCCAACACCTGAAAATAATACAGTATTTAGTGGCCTTCTCTTAGTAGCTTTTGTCAAACAAATGTGTATCCTAAATATTAATGATATTTATGTGGAAACAATTCCTTTCAATGGTCATTGACGACAAAGCTTATTTGAATTTGTAAGACCAATTTTCAATTTGTGACATTGAAAAAGTACCTAAGTTAAATTTTTGAACTATGATATTTGTTTGTACGCCCATTGATGAGATTATCCCAGTATGTTTAGTTGTTCCAGGGTATATAAGGCATTCACATCTCACTTGGTAACTAGACAAATTAGTTTTGCAGAACATGAACCCATGTGGATGCTCTTTGTTTTGCATTATACACTTATGATGATGAATCAAGCAAACGTTGATTGCAATTGAAATGAAAAAAACAACACATTTCATTTAAGCCATATTCCAGAAGTGGGTTAAACTCCCCCGGAATGTTTATGTATCCTCCAGTGTCCCAGAAGGGGATAAATATCTCTTAGATTTAAAAAACTTTTTTTTTTGCTTTGTACACTACATTTCCTTACAACATATAAGCTAAATACAGTGCTTTTAAAATAAAAGAGATATATTAGTTTAGGTAAAATGCTTTTACATGTAGAACACACAAAAAAATATTGTCTGCGCTAGAGCGATTAATGACGTTAAAAGATCTGATATTGACATGCTTTTTAGACGCGCTAAAAATTCCCTTGGCTAATGTCAGAATCCCCTAGTTATCTGAGCAAAGATCCTTGGTATGGTCTCCAGAAATATGGCATGTGTGACATTGCTTATAATCATACATGCTAACATATAACAAAATGACGAGATACTTACAAAGCACGCCCCACTCAAAAATGAATTGAAAACTGCTGAAGTTCTGAAAAAGGTAAACAATCAATCATACAAATCATCAATCATACATACTGCCAATGACATTGTGATAAGCAATCAGCATCTAATCAAGCACTGAAATATCATTTTAAGTTTAATATAACAGTAAAACAGTCAAAACCTGTTAGGCTTGGCTTGCTTTCCTCATTGGCTCGAAGTGGATGTAAAAGATCAATTTTGTTTTACTCTGTTTATGCATTCCCACAAAAAAAGTATTTTGGCACGTCCCTGAGATATCAAGCAAATGGGTTTTGACTGTACACTCAAACCAAAATAAGTAAACGCAATCAGAAGCAAAATCTGAGTAGTTGACACTGTCATTGGATACCTTTAAATAAATTTGTCAGTTAGGCCTTAAATTTATTTAAAGGTATACATCATTGTTGGATACCTTTAAATGAATTGTTATTGGAGGCCATTTTTCAACAACTAAAAAATTAATTTCAAAAGTAAAAAAAAAATGATATATTACTATTGAATAAATTACCATTCTTCTCCAAGAAATACTTCCTAGTTACAAGTAAACATAATTTATGGGGTTGCTTAGATAATCACATTTGGAACACCTCAGACATTACCTTTACCAGATGATGATCCCAAAACTTTCTTTTCAGTTCGACCATTGTTGAAAACATGCACGTTAATTAAAGACTCATAAAGAAAAAAAGATAATATATCTTTGGATAAGACAAAAAGAAACTGTACCTCAGTTTGTATGGTGGGACACTGAAGGACTTTTCTGACTGGTTATACCCCAGAAGTACATTTAGGTGACGCAAAACGATACTCTGTAAAATGACAAAAAAGCATTTAGAAATTCAGCATGGATTTGTTTATATTAATCTCTTGACCATTAATTTATCAAACTTAACTTTAAATGCATGCTTTAAAGCTGCACTCTCACAGACTGCTTATTTTAACAACTTTTTTTAGTCTTTGTATGACCCAATATTGGGGTAAATGTCTGGAAACCAGTGACAAAAGATCAGATTGCAGTTCATCATATTCATGTTCGAAGATTTGATGTTTTATGGCAAAAAGCTTTACTAATGCTTTAAAAAAAATGGCATTTTGCCAAACAATTGAGATTTGTTATATTGTGAATGATCTAATAGGACTGAATTGATAGCATTGATGCCAAAATCAGCCAATTCTGAATAAAAAAAATTACAAAGTGTCAAAACTGACAATCTGTGAGAGTGCAGCTTTAAGACTTAAACGAGACAACAGAGAGAACACAAAAAGTTGGCCATTTTTTTCCATTTTTTCAAGAAGCATACTTAGACAGTTATCTATGCCAGAGTTACTGGCCTTGATGTACCTATGCGTACCTTCTCTTGCAACATCTGTAACAAATATCAGTTAAATATCTAATCCAAGTTTTGAGTTATGACCAAGGTTGAAATTTTGCACAAAGAGGCCGAAGTAGACTACAATGATGCCACAATACCCCAACTTTTTTTTCTTAAAAAAACAGATGAGCTAAAAAAAACCGGCAATGTTACTTTTCAAGCCAAAATCAAAGGAAATGTCCAAAGCTGATTGACATGTATCAGTTTGTAGAAATACCTGTTTTGTATTCCATTTAAAGATTACACGTTTA